>NW_013530860.1:265578-315658 GCF_000836235.2 Papilio xuthus | reverse complement strand
TCATTAATCTCCTGGCTGGCGGGCGTAATGGACGGCAGCAAATGACATAATCCTGAGCGATATCCCAGCTATGACATTATATCGTATCCTGCTGCTTCATAATGCTAAAGCCAGACGTAAACAGTTTTTTGTTTTTATTTTCATTTCATTTAAAAACGAACTCTAATATACATAGACATAAAATTCATTTTAAAGCACGTAATGTTTTTTTTTAATTGTAATATTTACGATTGCATGATATTTATATTGCCAGTATAAATGACTGCTTATTTAATCTATGTCATTATATTAAAAACGGCTAAAACACTCACGTTTATTCGTTTCGTGTCAGCATCGAGCCCATCAATAAAGGGACTGGTATTATTTCGCGGACACGGCCAGTCATTCACTGCGTTTCTCTACATAACTCAATCTATGATGTTTAGGAAATAAATATGAAGATGAAGAAAGAGGTCTTTGTGTGTTTTAAAATATCTCAAACATCAAATATGTAGCCTCGCCTTAAGTGTAAGGCAAATTTTGTACGAAGTGTTTTTAATTGCGACAAAATGTTTAATTAATTCATTCGTAATAATACTAGCAAATTCAAAGTAAAAGCATTAGGCCTAGGTCCGCTCTGGTCCGGACAGACCGTGTACAAAGGAGACCGCAGACCGCGCGGCCCTCTGCCTGAACTAAACCACTGACATTAGGGTTGTCACAAACTTCATTTAAAGTAAAATTTACTACGAAATTATGGACATAAATGGTATTTTTCAGGAAGTATACGAAAATAATTTTATAATCGATACATCCCTAAGAGCCTATAAAATATTAGAAATCGGCACTAAATACCTGTTTTAACTATTAAACAACTCTGTTGAAATGTTAATTTGAATACTAATTCTTAATCTAATTTGTCTTAATTAAATAATCTCTAATTCCAAATACATTTCTGACTTCAACACAAAAATTACCTTTTATTTTATACGTTTTTTTAGATAATTAAAGTGTAGTGACAACCCTATGTAAAACCGCACTAGCCTCGTCGGTCAGCACTCTAATTACAGTTGTTAAATTCAACTATGTTTTATTTCTACTACACCTAAAAT
Source organism: Papilio xuthus (assembly GCF_000836235.2). Taxonomy (NCBI): domain Eukaryota; kingdom Metazoa; phylum Arthropoda; class Insecta; order Lepidoptera; family Papilionidae; genus Papilio; species Papilio xuthus. Next base: position 314,567 of record NW_013530860.1, on the reverse strand, counting down.
TGTATACTATTTAGTCGCCGGAAATTTTAACAAATTGACTCTATGTTGTTTAGCTACGTTTTACGTAATTTTCTTACACAGGTGAAACTCTTAATACGTTTAAAATACATTGAAGATGATTCTAGATGGAAATTAAGAGAAGCGCCATCTAGTTTAGTAAATTTCAAACTGTTTCCAAAATCTACATTTAAAACATATCTTTGTTTTTTTCAAAGATAATGTCAGGGATGCCGATATGTTTTATACAGAGGTATTGGTCTCATACCAACAGTAAATCTTACTGCTTACTATCTTACTGCGAAAGTTTAAATAGATGATGATGATGGATGGATGGTTGTTTGAAATTATCTCCAGAAGGGCTCAACGGATCTCGATGAAATTTGGCAAACATTTTATGTTCTATATGTCTGGAAGAACACATAGGCTACTAATTATGTTTTTCTTAATTCTGCGCGGAAGGAGTCCGCGGGAAACAGCTAGTCAGTAATAAGCATTGACGTAACATAATGCGCACTCCTTCATTTTCATTAAAAAAAACTGAAATAACATTTTTTCTACGATTCTAGTTTCGATTTTTCTTATGTCAAACGATTTACAGCTCGTTCGATATAGATTAAAAAGAATACTAAGATCCAAGTTTTTAATGAAGATGTAAGCTTCTAGATCATGGATTCGGATCACTTTACCATATCTATCGACATATCAAGTTTATACGTGTTTTTATCATACATAATATAGTGAATTCTTTATATAGTAACGTACATATATAAATGTTAATGATTACCCCCATTTATGTCAAAGTTTGGTTAATGAGGTCGTTAAAACCGATTCAAGGATTCACTTTGACTGCTAATTGGTATACTTCTATATATATTTACCGAATAAATAAATGCTTATGTGTTTCACAGTTATATATCTATCTATATCGATCTGTGGATCAACCGACTTGACCTGTAAAAAGTGTGATATATACCACTGCAGAAATATCTATTAAAACATGTTATTTCAGTTTTTTCAAAGGTAATGAAAGTGATGACTATATTCCTATAGTGTGTATATGACAGGCAGGTGATAAAATATATTTTTACCTCACTATAAATGCTTATGTATAACTAGCCCGCGACTCCGTCTGTGCGGAATTAAAAAAGAAGCTTAATTAGCGTATGCATTCTTCCAGACTATGGTCTACATCCTTGCCAAATTTCATTAAGATACGTCCAGCTTTTCTACATATATCTTCAAAATATATCCATCCATCTAAACATTCGCATTAATGCATGCAAGCATGTAATTTGGCACGTCAGAAATAAGGGTACTCGTACACGCGACGTGCCAACTTTGGCATTGGATACAAGTACAGTCAGACTAGAAGTTCATGAAAGTAATAAGTATTCAATAAAGTAACTCGCGCTACACAAATCAACATAAATTGATTTTACGCTCGCTTTAGTTCAACAATTGTTTCTTTATTGCCCTCGTTGTTAGTATATTTAAATAAATGGCTTGTTAAAATTACTTTTAACGTTCACTCAGTGATAGGTCACTCGTAATGGTATTTAAATTGAATAAGAAACGCTCGTCCTTTATTTACAATGTTAACATTCAGGGACCTTTAATGATTACTCAGTATTTTTTTAATGTGAAACTCTATTAAAGCAAATAAGGGACTACTTTAGTAGGGCAACGCATATGCAATTGCGTACGTCTATGGGCAACGGTCACTTCGCTATTTCAGCGATTTCAGGTGGCCGCTCACTCGTTTGCCACTTTATGATTTAAAAAATTTAAAAAAAAAAAAATATACATATATATATATATACATATACATATATATATCGCCGCCTTACAATTCTCAGAAGGTTTGAATGCATTTAGTACCCAGCACATGTACACCTCGCCGGAAGATTGTTGTTAAATGATCTTACGTTATAGGATTGAACATTGCTTTATTATTGATAATTTGTGATAAATATGTGGTTATATTTTATTATTTTTACTAGCTGTCGCCCACGAGTCCGTTCGGGCGGAAAATAACAAAAACATAATTAAGTAGCTATGTGTTCTTCTAGACTATCATCATCATCATCAGCTCACTATACGTCCTCACCGAGGGGCTCGGAGCCTACCCTAAGTTAAGGGTGATTAGGCCATAGTCAACCACGCTGGCCAAGTGCGGGTTGGTTGACTTCACACATATCTTTGAATTTCTTCTCAGATATGTGCAGGTTGCATCACGATGATGATGAATGTCGGATAAATGTACATATGTAAATCGGAAATCGAAAAACACATTGGTACATGGCGGGATTCGAACTCCGGACCTGCAGATTGCAAGTCAAGTGCTTGACCACTGAGCCACCGACGTCTCGTTCGACGTTCTAGACTATATTCTATATCTATACCAAATTTCAGAGATTTTTTTACAGCCGTTCTGGAAATTCAAACAAGCATCCATTCATCCAAACATTCGTATTTATAATATTAGTAAAAGTGGTAGCATAGTAAGATTTTATATTTTTTCGTAATAAAAGTTTAATATTACAATTGAGGTTATGTTAGTGCATTCAATTATGAATATAGGTAATCCAGGATAGCACGCGACATCGCTATTTGACCTCCGTTAGGGCTGTCACCTTTTCAATTTTAACCAAAATTCTTTATTTGCTTCTTACGTTACCAGTAATATTTTTGACGTGTTTTGTGTGTGACTTTTGTCATCTGATAAAGTTCACATAAAGACAAAATAACAACAGATTATGTATTACATTCTACTATTCGAATACTTGAAATGTAAATAACTGACGATTTATTTCTATTATAAATTTTCATATTTAAACGATTCTATTATTTATGTGATCGTCTTTTGTTATTTTTCGTCTGTAAAAGTCAAGAGTTGACAAGGTGACTTTGGTCGTCTTTTATTTGCACCTAATATTCAAGTGTGTGTTTCTTAGTTGACAGCCCTGTAGGTAAATGACGCGGGGTGAGTGACTGCGCCACTGAAGCATTTCGTAATACTTGAGGTCGCGACACCAAATGTCATAGGACATTGAACCTTAGCGTTTGCATTATCTTGTTAAAAGCCCTTTTATATATTAATACTGTTTAAATTAATTTTCAAATTACCTTGCTATGGATTAACTGCAGAAATACATTGTTTTATCTTTCTGCTTTAAAAATGTTTAGATATTTTCATATTAATGGAAATTCAAGCAAATGCATCTCTTTGCATCTTAAAGGCACTTAGCGCAAGAAATAAGAGTACGTCTGGATTGAGGCATGCAATCTCTGAGTGCGACTTCCCGGAATTAAGTACTCAATAACTACAAAGTAGAAGTTACTACAGATATTCTACGAATAAGTTCTATAATAGCTTATATCCGCAACTATGTTTTATATCTTTGATATATATCTTTCATATTTTTATATATTACTAGCTGTCGCCCGCGACTCCGTCCGCGCGGGATTAATAATAGATGTTGGCCGACCGGCAAGCGACCACCTTAATTCGCCGAAGACAAACGCAATTGCAGATGCGTTGCTTACCTTTAATCGACGGTGAAGGGACGCACAGAAAGAGAATATTTCCGCTTCCTACGTAATCCCCGCCGCCATCAAATCCACTTCCTCAAAGTTTAGGAGATTTGTTTAAATTTTTCAACACTAAGTGACTAATTATTAGACTTCTGTGTGAATACCAAACTTCTTAAAGGCTTGTGTTATTTAACATTAAAAAAACACATTATTCTTTGTTCTCTGCTTACCCGAAAAAGTCGAGACGACGTCGTTAGTATAGGCATCTGCAAAATTACATATTTATTAAACAGCAGAAGGCAATTAACTTATCATACATCTATAGATTGCAATGCGATAACGATAAGTATTTTATCAAAATGAAAGAAGCACCAGTCCTGATGAATATAAAAAACATCAGTCATGATTCTCTATTCATTCGAAATAGATACTTATAACTACGCATTAAAGTTTATAATCGCTTGAATTACAATACTTACGAGTTAAGTACATTTATAACGGTACGTAATAACTGCAGTGGAAACAAAAAGTTCAGTCGAAATGTGCTCACCTGGCGCTGAGGACGTGAGGAATTAACTTTACCTTTATATATAGCTACTGTTGCCGACATAAACGGAACCTTTTTACACGTTTTTTAATCATAATTTTTATATTTAGAACATATTATATTTTTTCTTCCTTTTTCTTATCTGTATTTTATATTAGTTGTAAATATATACTCTAACAGTGCGCGCCTATATCTTCATTTTTATAATTCTATTTTATATTTTCATTTTGTAAATTCATCTTAATTCAACCCCTCTTTCCATCCTCATATCATCCGTCGTCTTTAGCTACATACCAACTTGTAGTAGATTCGTGTGAACATTCGGCAGCCGAAAACAGTTACATCTCAAGATATCTCAGAATTATTACTCTTTTTCTCGGATACATCACTTTTGCATAACATCGACCTCAAATTGTATTTATTCTTCCACAGTTCCACACTCTAAACCTATACATAATATATAGGTACAGTCAGCCGTATCAATATGTATACATATACAAAACTTTAGACACTTGTATTTGGTTTTCGGTTTAAAAAGTCGAAAGAATACGGACCGAGGCGTGTATGCATATTTTTGAAAAAGAAGGCGTATACTAGTTTTTGAAGCTTTGTAAATCTTACTTCGTACTAATATTATAAATGCGAATGTTTGGATGACAGGATGAATGTTTGTTTGAAGGTATCTCCAGGACGGCTGCTTAGATCTCGATGAAATATGGCATAAATACATAGTACAAAAGAACACATGGGCTAGTATTTTTTTTAATCACACGCGGACAAGTCGGGGGCATATAGTGTATACATATAATAATAATTATGTAGCTGACTGTACATATGTAGCTTTTCATCGCTGCTCAATGATTTCTAACGTGTTTGATAGTTTTCTAGTCATACTTTGTCATGTCATGGTCTGCAGAAGCATTAAAGTCGCAGGCTGACATTGATTCTAACAGCTTAGTCTTTAACAATTTATGTTATATCTTTTTAAGAAGGGAAACATTAAAAACCTACGCATAACCTTATTTGGTACAACAAATATGTAGTTAAGGATAACCATTGTATTCTATAAATAGAAAAACCTTTTTTGGCGGCAAACCCTGCCTAGATTTGATAAAATAACTAGCCCCTGACTCCAACGCTCAGAATTATTATAAAAAAAGATAAATAATAGAGATAAAAATACTCTATCTCTTAAATTGGACCAAATTACAGATGCTTACAAAATTTGTTACGAATTGGTTCAGTAGTTTCGGAGTTTATCGGGAACATACATCGTGACACGACATTTTTACATATACATGATAATGTGGCGTAGTAGCATATATCCTTGTACGAAACTACAAGCTCTTAAAGTCATTACAGTCACAAATTTGCGGTCAAAGGCTATTTAATACCGGTATTTAACGACTATTATTGTGGGCATGCAGTTTGCGTTCTGCGCCCGCGCCGGCATAGCAACAGCCTTGGCGAGTTACGTTGAACCTACGTCAGGGCGTTGCCGGGACGTGCGGTGTACGAGGGGAAAGGGGGGACTGTAACTTGCAACATAAATATGTAAGTCGCCGCGACAACTGCGCCCCCGAGCTTTCAATGCGAGAGTTGAATTAATCAAAACTAGTAAGTTTTGCAAAAATAAACACAATAAATAATTCGTGAGAAGTTTAAAACTATATTTGTTATTGGTAACAAAGATTAATTAAAATTTTATTCATATCTGATAGATATAAAATTTATACTCTGTGTTCACGAGTAAATAAAAAGTACAATGTTGATAAAAATATAAGTTTCGTTTTAAAAGAACTAGATGGCGCTGCGCTATTTAAGTGCACGCTAGCGTTTGGTTTTACTGTTTTGTTGTGGTTGCGCTTAACGCTAATTAAATGACTCATCCACCCGACCTTTTTTGTATCATTTATTATCAAAGATCCCGGGGCTTATTGGGTTCCTGTACACTCTGTGATATAGAAAACGTTGATAGTAAGTCTTTTATATAGTGTGCAATATTTGTTTATACAAAAACTAATTTACGTACAAAGAAAAATGTACTTTTAAATGGAAAAAAGTATTAAAGAATACTGACTTTATTTTTAAAAAAATTTGTTTGTAATATCTGCTTACCCCTTTAAGTCACATGCGTGAGTAATTAGTAAATAACTTTTTGTTTTATTACACTTGTTTTACGTTAAAAACTCCATTAAACCGGACACCAATGAACATTAAAAGGATTATTTGATTATTTATAGTTGATTGCTTTTCGTGGACGTGTATAATAAAACAGTATTAACGTAATTAACTGTAAAATAGACACGACAAAAGGGATTCACATAATATAACCTTAAATCAAATCAATGGTTGTATCGACTTTTCTAAGAGATTTTTGCAGCGCCCTTATCGGACGGAAAGTACACTGACCTAGAGAATTCAAATGTACCACATTTTGTATACATTTTTTAATACATAATTTACCAACGTAACATTGATATGAGATTACGTCATCGTGAGTTCTTTTACGTCATTATTCGGTTAAGCAATTCGACAACTTATAAAACGAAAATATACTAAGTCTATTGGACTATACAAATGAAATCTCACTTTAACAATGTTAAAAATCTGACTCTTAATAATATTATAAATGCGGATGTTTAGATGGATGGATGAATGGATACATGGATGTTTGTTTAAAGATACCTTTAAACCAGAACGGCCGAAAGGATCCGGCTGAAATTTGGCATAGACGTATAGCATAGTCTGGAAGAACACATAGACGTAATTTTTGTTTTAATTTCGCGCACACGAAGTCACTGGTGACAGCTACTTATTATCGAAATTATATAAAAAATCACGTCGAAAATAAAAATCTCCGTTAGATATTGTTACGATAAAAACAACAAAAGATAACTCTACCGTTATATCAAAGATATAACTGTCTCAGATTAATTGCGAGATTTTAATATCAATTTGAGCAACAAGAGAGATAATGTTTTTATTTATGTACCGTTGGGAACATAATTCTTTATTAGTTTAACATTTACAAAGACTTAGAGAATATTAAGATGGATGTAGGCATTCTATTTACGATGTAAGAAATTAATTATTTTATATCCAACTTCGTATTAAAGCCTACTATAGACATTCAGCTTTAACTGAACAGTCAAACTAAACAATTTTGCCTACACGTGTACAATAATTGTACTGTTCGACTGTTCAAGCTACACAAATAAAACTGAACGTGTGTCTTTAATTTAAGTACATAAAATAAAATGTTTTTTTTAATATCGCAGAAAGTACTTATATACATTTGTAACCAAATTCTGCTCAAATGTAAAAAAAACCGATACAAAGTTTTTAATAAACTTAAAGCTTGTATAGTTTTTATATAAAAATGTAAAAGTTATCGAAACTTTTGTAGACAGATTTACAAAATACGTTTCGTTGTATCCAAAAACCGAAATCCACTTAAATAACAAATGTATCCAATTCAATGAATAACTGAACCCTTCAATCCGGGATCCCGGGTATTGATCCCACGGGAGCGACCGATGCGGGATCCAACCGCTCCAGATAGTGATCACAGTGTGGTAATGCCGCGGCTTTGCCAACAGACTGGGGATCAGTTCCCGCGCTATCCTCACAACTGGGTTAATTGAACCGGGATCTAGAGTATACGAACAAAATTTAAATTAAAACTTTTAATTATAACACTTATATTACAAAAAAAATAAAGTAAACAAGTATAAAATTGGATGATATTCAAAATGCATAACTGATTTAAAAGTCACTCAATACAGCCAGTCGTCAAATAAACCGATTACCATTTACTTATGTCATTTACTATCATACAATTATATAAAAACATCCAAAACATTCGCGTATGTTCGTCCGGTGGTGGAACCTACTAGTAAGCGACGGGCCGCGTCCACTAAATAATACCAGTACCACTCAACCTGAAGAAGGGCCTCCGATAGGCTAGAAACTAGTCAATGTATTAGCCGTTTATATGTCTCACGAGAGTTTGAATAATTTAATCATTTACTATCTATAAAGATTTAAAATGTTCGCTTTCATATAACTTTGTGATATACTCCGTCTAACGCGTTCCCCGCTACCGCTTATGACATGTACCGTAGTCATCCGCTGCCGCTTGTATAGTATACCGCAGCCGCGACACAGCACACAAAATGCCGCGAGCACAGATAAGACATCTGCATTACAAACAGTTTCCGTTTCCGGTAACGCGAGCGCTTAATGCTCGCACAGACAATGCTATTAATATAATCTATACGTAGATGCATGTTGTTACATTGATCTTATAGATATTACTGGAAGCGACAAGCTATCGCAACATAAAGTACAGTCAGCTGCATAAATGTATACATTTACAAAGCTTAAGATTTGTATATTGCATCAGTTTCTAAAATATGTATACAAGTATCCGTTCTTATTCCGACCATAAATACGTGCTAAAGACAAATTCGTGGATAAATATTTTTTGAAACCAAAACTCTTTATTAGTTACTAAATTTTTGTAAATATTAATGCAGCTGACTGTACTATTTAAAGCTATTCCAATAACTAACATCAGTCTTATCGTCCTTGAGTTGAATATGTTGCTATCTTTGTTTTACTAAGAAGTATAACAGAGATGACGATATTATTTTATACATATTTTTTGTATACTCACACTGGAAACTAAGGCTAAGCTTTTTAACCTTGTTTGTGTATAAATAAAACGCTGATTTAAATAAATCTTTACGATCACAAAACATTATTATGCTGTATAATATAATATGTATTTCTTTATTCTTATTATAAGATTATTCTATAAAAAAAGCGGGTTACATATTCAATGAGTCGTAGCAATTTATCTATCAGACTAATATTACAAATGCGAATGTTTAGATGGATGTCTGTTAGAAGGTATTTCCAGAACGGCTGAACAGATCTCAATGAAATTTGGTATACATAGAGAACATAGTCTGAAGAATACATAGGCTAACTATGTATTTTTTTTATTTCACGCGGACGGAATCGCGACAGCTACTTTTATTATAAATGCGAATGTTTAAATGAATGAATATTTGTTAGAAGGTATCTCCAGAACGGCTACATGAATCTCGATGAAATTAGGCATAAGTATAGAACATAATCTGGAAGAACACATAATCTACTAATTACGTTTCTTTTTAATTCGCGCGCGAGTCGCGGGCTATAACTATTCACTGAATAACATTTCCACAGCTCAAATCTTTATTACTGTAAATCCGATTTACAAAAGCCTCGTTAAATTATTATAACTAATAATGTTGTATGGATTCCTTTAATGTATTTAGTTACCAAGGTTCTACGTTACATATGCGATATGTAACAATTTTATTCTTTACCTTTAGACTGATATAAAAACGGCTAAACACTCACGTATATTCGTCCGGTGGCGGCACCGACTAGTTTCGAGCCATCGCCCTTCATCAGGATGAGTGGTACTGGTACCAGGATAAATATACGTGAGTGTATAGGCGTTTTTAGATTAGTTTATTGAATAACTTTACGTTTAGAACTCTATTTTTATTGAATTGTTATCTATACTAGCTGTCGCCCGTTACTCCGCGCGTAATTAATAAAACTCAAGAGTAGCATTTGTTCTTCCGAGCTATGTTCTACACCTGTGCATAATTTCATCAAGATCCGTTGAGCCGTTCCGGAGATACCTTCAAACATCCATCCATCTAAACTTTCGCATTTATAATATTAGTAAGATTAATTTTGCAAAGATTGTTGTCTCTTGTTGTCTATTGTTTTGTATACTTACCACATTATATTACTTGTTTGTAATTATAATAATAATAATACATTTAAGGAAAGTCAAAGGTTTTTTTTTTGAGATATTTTTTTCGTCTTTTTATTTTTTTATTTAGGTGCTTTAGTTAAAATTAGTTACGATACACATTTCCGTATTGTCAATATCTTAATTCTTATATATCTTATTTAATATCATAAATACGAAACCTTAGATGGATGGATGGATGTTTGTTAAAAGGTATCTCCAGAACGGTTTAACTGATTGGCACACATAGGCTTCTTATTTCTTTTGTTTTATTTCGCTCGAACGGAGTCGCGGGGGAAAGCTAACAATTAAATAAAAGCTATGTTTTAAAATAAATACTGTAAATTAATTGTTTATTTGTTGTGTATTGTAAATACTTAACCCTATTCCTCATTTAAAAGCATCTATACTTGAACTTTAAGTTGAAAATGAATATTTAAAGCTACTTTTAAGCAAACAATCTAAAATCAGTGAAACAGCAATCTCATTTTAGACTCAAGTGAAAAAGCAACATTGTATTTGTGTCGCGAAACGGCTATTTATTGGCTACTTGAAGCGACGCTAAAGTTGGCTCATAACTTATTAAGTGCTTTCAGCCTTTTACTTAAATAAAAAAGTTCCAACACTTTCTAGGTTAATTGGTAAAGCGCTTATAGACCTTTAGTGTAGGATTCTTATCTAAGTCTACACCATCTTACTAATATTATAAATGCGAATGTTTGGATGGATAGACATCTCCAGAATAGCTTAATGGTTGTCGATGAAATTTGGCATACATGTAGAGCGTAATCTGGAAGAAGACGTAGGCTATTTTTTTTTTCTTAATTCGGAGTCGAGTGTGAGCGACAGCTATTTTGATATTGCTAATATTATTAATAGGAAAGATTTGTACTTTTGTATGTAATTTTAGACATTTATTAATCACAATCCTTTGGCGCGAATTGCGCGCTTACATTGCTCAAGTCAAATGTCAGAATGAATAGTGAGGGGACATAGACGTCGACATTTTAGTAAGGCTAGTGTTGTGACAGTACACCGGCACAGTGTCGGTTTTTCTTCCTTATTAACGAGTCAACTTAAAAATCCTGGACCGATTTTAAAAATACTTTGGCTGAGAAACATAAGCTATATTTATTGCTTACTCTTTGTTTAATTATTCTACAGTAAGGGGCTGCTTTTAAATAAATAAAATCCAGCTTGATTCTCGTGTTCTTGGGAAGAGCAGTCTTGTCAGACGGAACGACAAAGTGATCCTATAAGGGTTCCATTTTTTTTCTTTCGAGGTACGGAACCCTAAAAAGAAATTAAGGTTCATGATAGTCCAGAAATGAACGAAGTTAACTGTGTCCGCGTGTAAACTATTCGAGACAAATATTTTAGATAGGTTTTGTTCTAATATGTACAACGGAATCCAATAATGCTACTTTGAAGTGAATGTAACGTTAAATATTTCACAATAAAATGCACATAGCCAGCGCTACAGTGAACGTAAATTGAAATCGCAGATTCTAAAAGAATTTATAACAGCCATGTTTTGTTACTTTGTTTCTATTAAAAAGGAAATTGCGAAAAAGTTTTTTATAAATAAATGAATACGAAACATTGAGTGTTCGAAATTTGAATTAAAAAATATAATAACGACACGAAAATTACTTTAAAAAAAATAATTCATACATTGTGATAAATACTGGTACACAAGAATGGCGTCATTACTTACGATTTACCATTGATTTCTAAGACCAAAATCCCTGTATAAAACATATTGTTATCTCCATTTTGTCAAAGATAATGACAAGGATGACGATATGTTTTATACAGGGAAGATGTTATAAACGGGATTAGACATTTAGTAGATTAGTTTTAAATCTATTGTACCCCGTCGAGAACAGATACCATACAAACCATTGTGTGCTGTGAGTCGAATGTGGTACAACATATGTCGCCGACTGTACAGCGTACATCCATTCCAGATAGGTTCCCTTATCGATCACAGCAGACTATACTCAAACATATATCTGTAACACGCCGCAAGGGAATGTAACCTTAATTGCGTTCATGTTACGGTCGTGTTTAGTTCGGCGCTTCGTGACCCATAAACTCGTCCGGATTAATTTGCGACGGGTATGTGCCGGGTGAGAGAGAATATTTTTTTGACATGACATGACGTCATTAATATTAGTTTCCGTATGTGTGCACGCCCCGGGCGAGGAGCTAGGGGTGGGGTTCGTTTGTTTTTCGACGTTTTGACATTTGACATACGAATTGTATCTCAAACATCAACGTCAATTTCGCTAGTGGCATATTTGCGTATTTTATTTTTAATATCTGTTCGTCTTCATGGTATACGATATTGGATTTTTGTTGTTAGTTTTGACAACCCTTATTTTAACAGTAAGGAGGAAAAAAATAGATTTTGTACAACCCTATACGATCGAGTTCTGATATTAAAAACGCCAATTTACATACATTCGCTAAAACTCGACGGTGAATATTTTTGCATATGTAGTTCCGAAAAGAAAATTACATTGCCAAAGTGTTCGACCGCGTATTTACGTTAAGCAAAATTTGTATAAAATATTTTCTAAATGAAAATCGAAACAAAAAGTTAAAATAAACAGTAAACTACATATTTCGTGTTACTCTACTTTTAAATAGATGTGAAATTTTTATAGAACTTTTATAATTATAGTAATTACGCTAGGACATATTGAGCTTTTATAGGTAGGCCAATAACTCCAAAATCAGCAGAATTCTCTGAGACAATTATTAAAGTAAACATTTTTTATTCATATTAATAGTAGTGGTCGCTCAATGGTCGAAACTCGACTATATTGTTTTTATTTTTAATTAAAAATAACTATAAGCACTTCTCCATAGTAATTTTGAGTGTTAATTTTCTAGTTTATCCATTCACAAAATTCCTTCAATAAGAGGCACAAAGTTTTGTCACATAATAACACAGACAAATGTTAAACCACATTTTTTCTCCTATCTTTATATATATAATTCTTCTGTGAGTGTGTATGTCACTGACTAGCTTACCTAAAGTTAGGAATGACTGGGCCATAGTCAACGATGGCCCAGTGCCGGTTGACTTCGACATATCTTTGAAATTCTTCTAAGGTATGTGCAGGTTGCATCACGGTCACCTTCAGCGTAATCACGTCGCATAAATCTTTATATATATAATTCTTCTGTGAGTGTGTATGTCACTGAACTTCTCTCAAACGACTGGGCCGATTTTGATGAAATTTTGTGTGTGTGTTCAAGGGGATCTGGGAATGGTTTAGATTCACAATTTTCATCAAATATTAACTTCATATTAATTTATTCAAATTAAAGACGTGTAGACAGGACAACGTCTGTCGGGTCCGCTAGTATTTAACTAATAATAACCAAATCGGTATATACCACCATACTATTAGTACTATTTCCTAAATCTATATTCAGGTTTTACAAGTGCTTGTCAAAACAAATGAGTGGGGGATAAGTGTAAACATCGCTTCGACCAGTTATACGATAGCCGTTATGCAAATAGCGTAACGTTTAGCATTACATTAATAAGATATTCGTGTTTACATTGTTGAAATGTTGACAGTACGTTGCCCTTAAGAAAAAATTAACATCAGAAACAACGGCGTTTGTGATAATTAAAATTCAAATTAATTGTTAACAAAAAGACAATACTTGTCTATGATACATTGTCTATGCATCTTTTGTGTTTATAATCTATTTAAATTGGTAATATTTTAATACGTATTATATTTAACAAAATAAATTTACTAAGTCTTAATCGATGAACTTAGCACTAATCTTACTAATATTATAAATGCGAATGTTTAGATGGATGGATGGATGTTCGTTTGAAGGTATCTCCACAACGGCTGCATATATCTCTCTAAAATTAAAGAATAGTTAGGAAGAACACATAGACATCTTATAATGTTTTTCTAATTCCGCGCGGAGGGAGTCGTGGGCGACAGCTAGTCTTATATTAAATTATTGTTTAATTAAACGAAAATAAAAAAATGAAAGCTTATGTCACTGACTGGCAATGTCATTTATTGTCTATGGATTTATTAGGTTTAATGACGTGATATATTCGTCATATGCATGTACATTTATGTCTCTGTGCACGTACTGCACGTAATATCCGGGATTCTATTATCCCGATCTAATATTCTACCTACACGTGACATGTCTCTCGGAGGACGTATAAATCCAGACAATACCTAGCAATTAAGGCTCGATTCTATACCTCCTCCTCTTGTATGCAAGGCTCGTTCGCTAACAAGTATTTGGTAGTTGAAATATTCATTGAAATAAGGTCGAATATGTAATTTATTTTAAAACATACATAAGTTTTAGATAGATGGCGTTGTTAACAATTTAAAATCGAAACATTTTTTAGTCTCATTCTTGATTTCCTAAAACCAATGCAATTTTACCTGGACTGAAGCACTCCTTTTCCCTACTTATTATTTAAGTACTTTGATAGGTTAAATGTACAGCTCTTAACAGCAGAAGTTAGGGGATGAGGATGAGTGATACAGTGGCAACCCCCACCCCCAGCGTTATTGGGTTACCGTCTTTGTCTGCGCTCTCTGGATGTGTCACAGGATCTTTGTTATCTCAGCACACACGCCTTATACATTTATCAGATTATAGACTAGGTATACGTACAGTCGAATTCAATAGAAATGACGATATTATATTTACAAATGTCAATAGCTTCCAATGTCATTTATAGTCTATGATCATTGTAACGTTTCAATACTTGAATTAATAAAACAAAATTGTAACATAATGAGTCTACGATAAAAACCTTATAAAAGGTAAAATTGCCTAAATAGGATTATTATAACTTCTTATTTCCATAAAATTCTTCAATATCAACTTTAAAGGCTCACTTATATTGTGGTAGGATGTTATTTGATTAATCCCAAATATATTAAATCGTTAAAAAAAAAACACAATCAGTGTCTTACAATTAACTGTTTGATCCTTAGTGTTGATTTAATGTAAGAAATCTCCACTAAGAGTTTGAATAAAGAACTATTAAAATCTGAGAACGGCTGATTTAACGCGTTCACTTATATACTAAAAATATATTTAACTGGAAAGTTAAATATAGGACCATTTTAATTTTTAACCTTTTAAGATAGAAAAGGTAATACTTTTCCAACGTAGCATTTATAATTAGGTAAGCGCGGCGCACACCCACGGCTACGACGCAACTTAATCGCATTAACACCGGCCTGTCCTGTGCTAATGGACGAATTGAGTTAACGCTGTCGTCGGCTCTTTCAAATTGTTTTATGTTATATCAACTGCAAAACAAGTTTTACTATATTATTCATCTATGCCATAGAAGCGTGGCTCAGAGGTTAAGCATTTGACTTGTAATCTGCATCCTTGGTTCGAAACCAGCCATGTACCAATGGGTTTTAACATTTATATATGTACACTAGCGGACCCAACTGACGTTGTCCTGTCTACACGTCTTTAATTTGAATAAATTAATATGAAGTTAATATTTGATGAAAATTGTGAATCTAAACCATTCCCAGATCCCCATGAACACACACAAAAAATTTCATCAAAATCGGTCCAGTCGTTTGAGAGAAGTTCAGTGACATACACACTCACAGAACAATTATATATATAAAGATTTATCCGACGTGATTACGCTGAAAGAGATCGTGATGTAACCTGCACATGTCTTAGAAGAATTTCAAAGATATGTCGAAGTCAACCGGCACTGGGCCATGGTTGACTATGGCCTAGTCATTCCTAACTTTAGGTAAGCTCCGAGACCCTCAGTGGGGACGTATAGTAAAGCTGACAATGATGAATATACCTTTTTAGTATAATAGAAAAATCATAGCCAAACTTTGACCAATCCATCTGACCGGTTATATTTTAATAGTTGAGAAATGTAAAAAATTGGTGTTAACAAAGAGATTCTATATTTAGTGTACCTCTAACTATTAACCTTGAAATCTTTAATGGTGGACCAATAACGCAAGAATGTTACGTGAATTGCCACGAAAAGCGGGAAATTTATAAATTAGGTATTCTATATATCTACTAAAGGTTTTTTTCACATTTTTCTTCCTTTTATTCAGCACATTTCTTTATTAAAGTAACAATATATATGACATTTTAAAAATTAAAACTGTGAAGCGTTAAATTTCAATATGGCCGCTTGATTGGCTTTCGCATCGTTTGACGAAATATGAAATAAAAACCATTAATTTATTCATAAATGGAAACTTTTAACGAGCTGAAGAATATTAATATATTCAAATTGTATTTTTTTTATTTGCTTCGTTTGAAACATGAAACAGTCCTATTACGATGAAAATAAAAAATTCCTAATTGTAGACTGATGATACGATTATATATTATAATTTTAGTAGTTTCTTTCTAACTTTAGTAAATAAATGGCAATTTGCCATATATAATATTTTGGTAATAGATCTAGGAAAGTGCCAAATGACATGGTCATAGCCAGTAAGTGTAAGCATAATGAACGCTATAAATATTCCGTATTACGGTAATATTATTTTTGGTAATTTTAGTAATAGTAATAGAAACGTATTTATGTAATTTCCTTAAACATAAAAATATTTTACCGCAGCAAAAATCACTATTTAGAAAACATAAAACACTTAAAAATAGACTGGCCTACTTTCCCCAAACCGCGAGTGTCTGTTAATGTAAACGCGCCCTTATCGACACGCACGGGGGGCGGAGGGTGGCAGCAGGGGGCGGCCACCCCTCGTTAGCAGGGGGTGGACACCCCGTGCGTGTACTTCCACTTTTTACTATTCTTATATTTAGATGTTTGTGCCGATGTCAAGCTGATTTATTGCCTAGGTAACCAATAGGATTTGTGAAGGAAAATTTCAATGACAATTTTTCTTGTACGTTAAAACCTTTTTTTCTGTCTTAAGTAGGTTTATATTTATACATTCATATTGGGTTTTAATTAACAGAAAAAAACAATATTCAGAACGTATAAAATGCAGTATGAATAATAAAACATTACAGCTTATTGTTAATATTATAATTAACTCAACCTGAATACAAAAATAAGTAAGAATTCCGAGCTATCTTAAAATTTATTATCTGTGTACTTCTTACTTCTTACTAATATTATAAATGCGATTATTTAGATGGATGGATGTTTGATAGAAGGTATCTCCAGAACGGTTGAACGGATCTCGATGAAATTTGGCATACATATAAAACATAGTCTTGAAAAGCACATACGCTACTAACAATGTGTTTTTTTTTAAATCCGCGTGGACAGTCGCGTACGACAGCTAATAAAGGAATAAAACAAAATAAAATTTTCTAACTATAATAATAAAATGCTACAAAATGTATAGGTTGAATAAAAGTAATTTAATATAAAAATATAACGAACAAAAAACTTCAGCACAAAAGCGAATACTTTTTACTTTCACATCGTTAACATATTCCGACCTTTTTCATTACGTTTTTTTTTTCCATTTCAGTCACCCGCATGCATTGCGTTATCTAACTCATGTTGCTATTGCATTTTAAACTTAATTTTTTATAGCATAAAATAGAAATTATTATGTATCACTAAATGGTACCTAAAAGGTACAGAACAATGACATATCAAGGGCCCTTACGTATACGGTGGTAACTCGTTTTTTGAGCAAAATTACTTTGTGTATGTTTTTTTTAAATATAGACATATTGATTACATCAGTTTTAAATGGAACATATTTTTAACATAGGACTACTTAACTGATATATAAACACGGCTAAACACTCACGTATATACGTCCGGTGGCGGCACCGACTAGTTACTTCAACAACAACACCACCGACGCTTTGGTATCAACATCGTCGACGACGCCGGCGCAACCCGCACCCCCGCCCCCTCAAGACGCGCCCTAAGAGCACAGGCGCGCAGTGAGCTAAATAATACCAGTACCACTCATCCTGATGAAGGGCCCCCAATGGGCTCGAAACTAGTCGGTGCCGCCACCGGACGTATATACGTGAGTGTTTAGCCGTGTTTATATATCAGTTTAGTATAATGTCTCACGAAAGTTTGAATAATTTAAAAGGAATACTTCTATTTTGATTGTTGATTCTATTATATTTTTATTTATTTTCTGATTACAAAGGTCTTGTTTAGCGAAGTTTTAAAATCATAAAAATTCGCATTGCTGAAAATCCGAGTTACTATCTTATTTGTAGGACCCGTGGAATGTTTTAACAATACCACTAGAAGTAACACGTCTGCTTAATGTATTAGTAGTTGGGGCGCTACTCTGGCGCTTTTAGTTAATTGTTTTGTCACGTGATGTCGCTCGGTACAGAACACGTGCTCTAAGAGGGTACGTTGCCCTTCGTTATTGCATAAAGAACTTTTTTTATATCACGTAATATACTCAAATGAATTACACAATAGTACCGAAATAACAAGTTCTTGAATGCTATTATAATTATCTTATGAGTACAGTGTTTTTCTTTTGTTTAGTTCACACATTGTAAAGACATACTTGATATAAAATCCGAGTTTATTTTTTGATACTTTGGGTTTTTAAATCCCAAAATGTACAAATGTTAATCATAAGAACTGCTAAGCCTTTTTGTCTATATCTGATAATCGTTTTAATCATGATTTAATGGCTGACATACACGAACTGCCACGATCTGTCGGTATTACGTTCAGCGATCTACGATCAGCGGTTGTTAATTGCTATACTGGAATGTTTTTGCTGTATGTCCGTTTGACCTTTACCGAATGACCTTGAGATGGATAAAATCCAAGATAAATATTAAATCTGGTATTCAAATTAATTTCAACCCCGCACGCGCCGCCCCACTGTACCGTCGGGACTCATTATATCTGCTCGAGTAAATGCGATGAATTATTTATTACAACACCCTTAAATACGTCAACGACGATTATACCTCGAGTTTATTTTGTTTCGTTCTGAAATAAAATGAAATTACATTAATTTCCGAAATTAATTTTCAAGCCTCCCAATGGGGAAAATATGTACGATATTAAATTTTACGTTATAAGACAAAATGCTTCATTAAATATAGTAATAATATTTATCTATTCGTTGCCTACCAGACAAACAATATTACACGGTAATAACATTAATATTATTTAGTAATACACAGTAATTAAATTAATTTAAACATTTCCAATCGGCGCCATTTTAATACACCTCAGAACTCTTTTATTACAATACTTGTAACACAACAAAAGCTTATCTTAAGCTAGCTGTCGCCTCGCCTCCGTCTGTGCGGAATTAAAAAAAACCTTAGTATGTTTTTCCAGGCTTTATCTATGCTTTTCAGTGAGATACCTTCTAACAAACATCCATCCTTACATCCAAACATTCGCATTTACAACATTACTAGCTGTCGCCCGCGATTCCGTCTGCGTGGAATTAAATAAAAACTTAATAAGTAGCCTATGTGTTCTTCCAGACAATATTCAACATCTATGTCTTTCAGCGAGATCCATGCAGCCGTTCTGGTGATACAATCAAGCAAACATCCATCCATCAATACATCTAAACATTCGCATTTATAATATTAGTAAGATGTTAGGTATATTTATTTCTCAATAACTAATTCTTTGATATTAGAATTCTTCGTAAAGAAAATATTTCATATTTACGTAAGTCATATCGTGTTTGTACCAGTGCTTTGGAAATTGCGAGGGCGTGTTCTTGTAGCTGTAAATATAGAACATATCGCCTTCTCTCATGTTTACCAAACACTCCACAAATAAATCCTTTACAGGGTATTTGGAATTACGTAATATTGTCACTAAGTGTACAGTACTACAAACTTATTTGGCCTGGTAAAGGGAATTTATTTCTGAGAATTCGGAAGATATACTAAAGCAATAAAACACTACACAACTAAAGTATTTTTTAATTTGACACCTATGAAGTAATCCAAGTGCTTTAGTTTGAATTTAGCCTAACAGAACACATAAATTTGTTGCTCTGTGCCACTATGATAATATAACCTTTTTTATGCTACATTTTCGTTTTTAAGTGATTAAAACATATTAAAATTATTTACAAAATAGGTCACACTAACAATAATATTTAAAAAGTTCAATGACACTTAAGCAAAGCTTATTCCGGTCAAAGAATACGCGTCAATACGTCACAAGTGACAGTAACGATGATGTATCGATTGAGTAAAAAAAAAACTGGCAAAATAACTCGTGTTCTTACAGATGGTTAGATACAGGACGTGTAAAACGGTTGGGGTTATAAAGTTGTATCATGTTACCAAGACATCAGAACTCCTTAGGAATTTTAGTGCCATTAGAAAACTTTTTACGTGGGTATTATAGTAGGTCATGAAGTCTAATAAAATATGTTATTGAATATGTATTCTACCTAAACATGCTACGAAACATAAAGAAAAATGCAGAATATTTTATAATAGACTAGATGTTGCCAGCGATTCCGTCCGCTCGGAATAAAAAAACAATATCAGTAGCCTATGTGTTCCTATGTTCTATATGTATGCCAAATTTCATCAAGATCCGTTCAGCCGTTCTAGAGATACTTTCAAACATCTAAACATTCGCATTTATAATACTAGTAAAATGGCTGTCTGTTTCAAATTGTAACTTATACTCCCCTATCAAATTCTGACAAACATCATTTTCAGGGAACAAAAGTGCTCGAAGCCCTTAAATGGACCGTCCGAAACAGATATCCCGAGCGGTAAAACATAAAACGTCACGAAACGACGCAAACATAAGCTACCGAGTTATACCTCGACTCCCACACCCGAGCCGACCCGGCCGATCCCGGGTGTACCCGGGTACAGCCGGGCAACAGCACCCCCCTTCCCCCTTCCCCCATAACCTCCTTTACTTTCGTGAACACTCCGGGAATAGAGGAAAAATCTCCAACATTTTTTTTTCAACTGTTCGAGAGAATCCGTGAAAAAAATCCGAATATTTTTGCATGGGATTAATTTTTTTTTTCGCTTATTCGACCTTTCAGTGGGGATTTCGCGTAGCCGGCTGTTGCGAAACTTTGACAGTATTCAAAGCTAAAAGCTCAGACGAGTAAGCTTCCTTTTCATATGGATTGAATTTATATTTCGATAAATTTATATAAGGATTTCTTTTATGCCAAATTTTTTTATTTCTTACAACAACACATAGTGTTAGGAAGAAAGTCCGACACTGTGCCGGTGTATTGGCGTAACAGTAGCCTTATTAAAATGTCGATGTTTATGACCCCTCACTAATCAATCTAACACTTGACTTGGTAAAAACAGGCCATTCGCGCCAAAAGAATCAATCTAATACTGTTGAATACTATTTAACGAAATTACACAGACGCACGGTTCTATCCCACGAAATAACAAAAGGCAATCGAACAATCAAGTTCGATTGGCATTAGGCTACCTAGATGCCGCAGCTGGCAACCCAGCTGACCCCAGACCGGGTACAATTGCCGCCAATTGACATGGGACCGTGCGGCAACTGGCAACCGTGAGACAACGCCACCACGCCGACAGATACAAACAAATAATAAAATTGTTTATTCTAATTGCCACTAAGGGATCAGTGCAGATTTATAATTAAAAATCAATTCTAAATTAGGTAAAAGGAAACTATTAGATGATTTTAAGTATTGCAGTTACGAAAGCCATACACGGGTTGATTGGGAAATTTAGTTAAGATTCGGTGTACAGATTTCCAACCACGCAGTCGGGGGTTCGAATCCAGCCGTTCGACTATTGCAAACCATATCCTAGCACAAGCATAGCTTAGTTGGAATGGTAAAAGAAATATTAATAAATTAACAAAAATCTGCCAATATTTTTTTTTATAAAAACACCTATGCAATTTTTATACAAAATTGAGCAAAATTAAGCCACACGGATCACAGATTGCAGTTACTGTTAAAATTATACACAATACCTATCTCCTTAGAACATTATATGAAACAAACTGTCGCACGCAACGCCGTCTGCGCGGAATTAAAAAAATTAAACTATAGCGTTCTTCCAGAACATTCGATGCCAAATTTAATTGAGATCCGTTAATCCGTTCTGGAGATACCTTCTAATAAAATTATATCTGTCCATCCATCTTAATATTCACATTTATAATATTAGTAACATTAAAGACATTTTGCGTAAAATTATAAGCTGTCAAATAGACCATAAAGTGTTTGGCGCCATTTTGACCCGTCCTAACCATAGGTTGTGCTTTACCATCTAAATGCGCAAAATAATTATCTATCCATAGTTTATTATCCATCTGACAACGTAAACGTTATGACATTTCGTTTAAATACTGAAATAGTGGTAAATAATTGATTGATTTATATTCTATTGAAATTGCTTCTAAGAGAATATTCTAACATTACTTCAAACTATTTAAATTTTAAGTTACATTTGTCATACGATAAAATCGCTAATACATAAATGTCGTATACATAAAGAAATAGAGCGTCGGTGGCTCAGGAGCCAAAACACTTGACTTGCAATCTCCAGGTCCTGCGTTCGAATCCCGCCATGGACCAATGTGTTTCATTTCCGATTTACATATGTACATTTACCCGACGTTCTTACGTTGAAGGAAAACATCGTGATTCAACCTGCACATTTCTGAGAAGAAATCCAAAGATATGTGTGAAGTCAACCAACCCGCACTTGGCCAGCGTGGTTGACTATGGCCTAATCACTTTGGGTAGGCTCCGAGCCCCTCGGTGGGGACATATAGTGAGCTGATGATGATGAATAAAGAAATAATTTAAACATTTTTAATTTCATTAATTCTTTTATATTTATTTATATAATTACAAAACAATGTAGGGTTATTGACCTTAGGTGGTAGAATCCCGTGCAGTGGCATTTTACGTGAATGCCATAATCATGTCAAAGTGTTGTACAGTCAGCGTCATACGCGGTGTTGCGCTTTAAAAGCGACAATCGGTTAAACGTCCGATAAAACGATAAATGTCGGTAAATTTGTATGAGAAAATAATCAAGATTATAGGACATGTTTTACAATATTTCTAATCGTTTTAAAATATCAATAGCACTTAGGTATTGATATTATTATTATTATGTATATTATTAACTGAAATGGTTTTTTTTTATACTATAAGGAAACAAAACAAGGAGCAAGCGCCCACCTGAATTTACCGAAATGGCGAAGCGATCGCTGCGACTACGTTAACTTTTTCTTAAGTTGAACAACTCGAACGAGGCAACTATATTTACCAGTTCATTGTAACCGTTAATTTTAAACTAAACGTGAAATGTTTCGTTCATTTTAAAATAGGTGCGTCAATATCAAATATCAATTGCTATGAGATTTAAATGTCTATAAGGTGCGGAGGATTAAGTGAACTATGTAACCTTTTATTTCATAACCTTTCTTGATGCTTCATCTAATATCTTCCATTCCTAATATCTTGTTTTATAGATAAAATCTCATACGAATCTTGATATACCTAGGAAAATTTTAAGGTCAAGTTTGACATCGAAAGAATCGTTCACGAAGTGACGACTTATATGTAGATGTTTTATACGAAACTGACCAGTAATTTCATAGTTGTTATAGTACGAGTGATCAATAGACTATCCATCGATCAGTGGTTCTGAATAGCTTCTTTCATTATTTATTTAAGTGGTCTGTCCTTCACTCATTTCAGACTATTTTCATCGCAAATCAATAACTACATGAGAACAACGTTGATATTATTTCTTTTGAAGTGGAAAATATTTCTTTAAAATATTCTTATTTTGATGTTAAAACTCTTTTTAAAACAAATAAATAGATTTACACTAAAATACAAACAATAAACCACAATCCTGTCATGAGTATGGAATGTGATTTGACTATTTGCTTCCCATTTAAATTATGCAATATTTGACGGTGCGTACTCAGTGAATATCTATTCAGTGTTCCCTAGATTCATCCACATTGAAATTTGAAGGGGCAGCGTAGCGTCAGCAAATTATTCCAGTCTCCCGCAGAACGCGTAATGAAAGACTGAGCTCCGTCAGAATTAGTGGGACGTCCACAACAAAAGGACCAAATCCCGGCGTCCACCTTGTTCTCTTATGTAATGTACAACGTACCTTGTACATAAGTTATACATAACTCTGACGTATTGATGTTGCGTGCAAACGGAAGTGGAGAACTAATTAATTACGTGAGTACACGATCTTCATACCTGTCTAGATTGGTTCTCGAATTTGACGGTTTTTTTTTTGGATTTGACACATTGCGAAATTGTAGAATAGCTTGTGTTCTACTTCTATGGTTTTATTATCATTTAAATGTAATATTTAGTTCCATTATACCATGTTTTACTAAGTCAAGTCTAATTTAGTTGCACGTAAACTAATATAAAACGCTATTAAATATGATAAAAGCGAGCAGCACCGTTTAATGAGTACGATATATCATTGTTATTGGACAGTCCGGTGCTAAACTGCGTTACGGTATTTTGTAACATGGCGACATTGTCGCCGACTGTACTCGTTAGAAGCCGTGACCAGATGTGCCCTATTTACGACATGTTTCGTGCCAGATACAAAAGTATTTGTTATTGTGAACACGATATTGTAAAAGAGTAAAATTCTTTAGTAAATTCTTTTTTTACATTAAGTTTTGCATAAAAAATGAATTCCAAAATATTTTATTATTAAAAACAAATAATTAAAATACAAAATTAATTAGACTCGCTAACAATGGCGACCCACAACGCTGTATACGTCGCGTCGGAAATTTGCGCCTCGCGCTATATAGAAATCAGTCATGTGGTTGAACTTTGCATTTGAATACAAATTGCAACTGTTGAAGGTTTACTCTTCGATATTATGAGCACAAAAACATTCAGCGTAAATAGAAAAATGCCTTCTGTTTATTTAATACGTCTCATGTCCAAAAACATGTTTTCGTAAAGCTATTGATTTTTATAATAACAAGCCTTGAACTCAACGAAATGACAAATAAATAATGAATCACGTACACTGAAATAATTTAATTTATATTAACGTTATGAAGTTAAATTATATTCGTGAAAACTTCGAACATTTATAACGTTGATTT
Organism: Papilio xuthus; assembly: GCF_000836235.2. Classification (NCBI taxonomy): domain Eukaryota; kingdom Metazoa; phylum Arthropoda; class Insecta; order Lepidoptera; family Papilionidae; genus Papilio; species Papilio xuthus. The sequence continues at coordinate 289,541 of NW_013530860.1, read as the reverse complement.
ATAGTATTTATAAATATAATTATTATTTGTAAAGGTACGATTACACTACGACATAAATGTCCGACACATCTGTACGGATTTTTACGCAGCGGCTGATGTACTCTAATTATTGTATCGCTTTGAGTTTGACACCTTCATTATAGTATAATAATCTTACTTCATGATGCTCTAGAAATAAGATTTTCTACATAAATTTAAGCCGACGAAAAGGAGAATTTTTTGACACTGACTTAATTATACTCCCTTCGTCAGGACACCATTAAATTATAGTTGATAAATGTAAAAACTCAAAAGATTTGATTCTAATTCATACAATTTCTTGTCGCTTATAGACCGTTGTTTCGGAATTTCTGCCTGAGTAGAGTAAGTGTTCTGTCCACACGGAGACATTTCTTGTCCGCTTTCAATTGTCATCACTTTAAGCGGCTCGCCTTTTTATGTGGCGACAGTGTTAGCGTTAATTTGTTTATATTTTAATTAATGTTCTATTACCGATACCCAAAATTAACAATCTTTATTTAAATATGTAAATTAGCCTTATTAATATGAAGAAAACTAAAGGATAAAAACTTGTAATATTACTATAGTCAATTGTAATAAATTAGACCGACAAAACAAAGCTGACCTTAAAACAAGCATATTGAAGCTACGCCACGCTTCCTTTGTGATACAATGATAAGTAATTGATGGCAACATTTAAAATTCAAATCGAATGTGAACAATCGTTAAGAACACCGCTTTCATCTTCCTTTACATAGGGTTGCCGTATTAATGCGCGCAAACGTAATTTATATCCATCAGGATATACATTTTAAATTATATTTATGTTACAAATGGCTATTTACCGTTACAAAGTGAACATAATCATTATTTATGAGTCGAGAAAGCTTTTTATAACGTTAAATTATAAATGAAATTGTAACAACTTTTGATCTGTGTTATTTAATAATGTATCGCTACTCGCTGCACGCGTGAAGTGGGGCCCCACCCTTTCGATAATTACTGTATTTTAAGAAAGTTTGCAGAACATTGCGTGCGCTTGAAATGCGTCGAGTAAATAATTCATAACTTCCAAGTAGGTCAAGTTCGCGTGTGTCGGCTGGTCGGTGCTCGCATCCGTAGACTTGTATACAATACGATGCAACGCTGAAAAACCGGTCAAACTTGACACTGGCCGTATGGCTGATGCATTACACCACCGCGCCGCGCCGCACAACGAATGTGGGAAACTACTTGATTGATTCACTCTGGACCTTTTCAACGCCGATTATTTCAAAAGAACGAAACAACTTAATAAGGCTATGGCCATATTTGGATAAAATATAGTGGTTCCAAAACTCGTATCAGCAATACAATCATGTATCAAATATGTGCTTTTTAAGTGGAAATATACTAAATACCTATCCTTGTACGATCACGTGATGTTGATGTTGTACAGGCCATAATCTTCCTCGCTGGCTAGATTTTTTCGTATACTAGGGTAGAGACTACAGGCATGGACCACCTCATTGTCCTTGCGAAAAGTAATCGGCTACTGATTGATAAAATTGATATGTTTGTAACATTATGATTTTCTTTATTTCCAGCCAAAAAAGCTGCTACAGCCCTTGGAATTGGACGTCGGTGACGGCGACAGGCGACTGACCGCGGGCGCCGCGCGGGCCCGCGCCCGCGCGCCCGCCTTGAGCGGCGGTGAGCCGCGCAAGCGGGGGGCTGCGGGGCTGCGGGGCGCCCGCGGGGAGCTGCACCACACACTACGCTTCAATAACAACTGTCACTTCGCCCAAATTTCAAGCAAAGGAACAGTTATGGACCCGTTAAATCTATGTTTTAAGTTAGTCTTTACGTTTATCATTTTAATTTATTTCTTGTGTTAAGTGCCGGAATCCTTTGTTGTCGTCACTGGCCATTACTGATTTACTTTTAATTATGTTTGTTGTATTAAAATTTATATTTTGTATTTTCAATTGTTAAAAAAACACAGAATATTTTTGTACCTCGAAGCAAAGTGTTGAACGAAATTTTCCGTCCGATGTCGTTAGCTCCTCGCGTCTCCTGCGGCCCCCCGCGCGCTCCCCTTTGCCCCCACACTCCACACTCTGCCGGTCACCTGTTAACTTATCTGTACAAAGCATTATTCCGATTAGCTTGTTGTCTTTTATTATTAATCTAGCCTTAAATGTTTTTCTAAAATGTTAAATTAATTCTGTTGAGCTATAAGTCTGTGCTAAATTATGAATTTATTAATTTTCCATAAAGTAGTAGAATAATTTAGAACCTTCAGAGAACTGTGATAAACTCTGGAGCATTAAAGCGAGTAAATAAATGTAGCGGAAAGCTATCGCGCATTAGCACTATTTCTTCGACCCAAGAATATCTTGTTTCCGAGCCATTGGAACTACCGATTTAGATAATAGCTTTGTATCTACAATTAAAGAAGATATTTCTTCATCACAGATTAAGTCTGTTAAGTCCCACTTTTTGGATCATTTTCTTTGCATCGACCATCCATTCATAGTCGACAAATTTTTTTTATGATTAAATTTATTTTTTCTAATTATATATAACTTTCGTCTAATATTTTTTTATGATTAAATTTATTTTTCATTGTAAATTGCTATAATTGTACATTTCCGCGATTATTATAAATGTTGCCAGTTTAATATCTTTATTGTGTTGTACAGATAAGTTCACACCGTTCATGCTGAACCACTGGAACGGAATTGTTTATCCTTAAAAAATACATTAATAGAGCGTCTGTTGTCTAGGTTATAATCGGTACGGCAAAGCAACAGAAACGCAAGTTGAGTACGCGTTTACCTCCCCTATACGAACAAAATGAAAACTATTTTTGATTACATAAATTTCCAATTTATTTTCAAGTTCATTTGTGATTTCCCATGAATAGTTAATGCAATTTTCTACTCAAAGAGATATCTATGGTTTGACAGTTTAGAGAATGACATTTTGTTTTTGTTTTTTTTTTTTTAAACCGCCGCTAATGTTTACAGATATTAGTTTTGTATATTCGTTGAAATTTTAAATTATATTTCCCACTAAATATGTGCAATTTGTTAAGATATTTTTTTTATTTGTATGTTTTCTCTAAAATAATATTAAATTAAATTAATTACAATAACCTCAATATTTGTCAAAACTTTTTGCTTATGAATGTCAGTGAGAGATCTATTTTTTATCTGTTTCTTTTGTCTACTGTTTTATTAGTGCTTTTGTTTTGGTATGTTGACTCAGTTAACTAATTACATTTACGTTTTATTTTTATTATCATTGTTAACTCATAAATAGATACGATTTATTTTTTCATAGATTATATTCTTATAAATCTTTAAGTTTTCTTTGTAATTATAATGCATGTGATGAAGAGGTTATGTGGAATCCAACTCTAATAATAAACAATTGATCTTTTAAGGTTGTACTAGCAATAGGTATCTCTTTAGGGCAGGAGATGAGGCCGAGGTTATGTATTTTACGTACCTGCCAAAGCTAGATAAGTACATAAAGTATTTCTGTGTATAAAATACTTTCAAAGAAATGCTCTCTTGTTTGGTACAATTTCAATAGTACCGTTTAAGTGTGGACATTAATACCATATCTCTAAATAATAAGACGGTGCAAAATGGATTACAGTGGCGGACAAAGTGCACAGAGAGTTTAATTATAATTTAGTTGTGATACAAGTGCGCGGAGGCGTTCTCATTGTTGCAAACAAGTGCAATCCTGTTGGACTGTAAATGTATATCGTAGTTAGGCAAGTTAAGATGTACGGTGCATTTAATTTATCTATGGGTGTGACCAGGTTGACTTTGAAATTAATTGTTTATGAAAGATTTGAGGTTATGTTACGTTGGAATGTCATCTTTCTTTGTTTTTATTATTTTGGCAAAGATATCTTTTGCAGGTATTAAGAATATTTATCGACTTTTATATTTATAAATTACAAAATCAACCTGAGTCCAGTGCTCATTATAATAAAGACAGTTACAAGTTGATATCTTCTGATGAGAACTCATAGTATGTCGTGTTTAGTCGTACATCATACTGGTCCAGTGAGTCGTGACATTTTACAAATTTACAAAGCAGTTAAATTGCCATCGAATATTCAATATTTATTTATTTAACGTCCGACTAATGTTTGAGTCGTGAGTTCTCGTACCGAAGAGTCGGCAAAAGTGACAGCAATCGGGCTAAAATGAGAGTAGGACGGAGTTTATGGTTCCTTTGAACTAAAAGCCACGGCCACATTGAAGGAATTAAAATTTTAAATATTATACTATTTATTACTTGTCGTGATAAGTGTAATCCTATGAATATATTTCTATTAAACTTTTTATGATTATAATAAATTTAAAATGGTAAATATTCCTCTCTCAATTTAGCCATTTTGTATCTGTGTTAGCGTCGTATTTAAATTATATGATTCATATAAAAATAATTCCTTTGACATTTCTCTAATATTCCGTTTATTTAGGATAGCTTAAATAAAACAATTAGTCTTTGTAGATATCAAGTTACAAGGTTTTCTAAAATCGTTAATGACTAAGTGACTTCAATAAAAAAAATAGTCAATGTTTGGGCTCGCCGAAGTTTGCCTTAAAATATTATATTAAAAATAACATCTAATTTTTCACTTTAACTGTATTAATAACATCAAGAGCATATTATTAAAATAAAAACAACGAATATCAACGTAAGTTAACGTTTTGAAAATTTATCGTATCCTTTAACTATGTAATAAAATATATCGAATGCAGAAACGTGGAGTTATGTCATAAAATGTGTATTGCGAACGACACAAATAATTCCGCGACTTTATGTTCCTGCCAGAAACTTTATCGATCAATACTGAACGAACAGTACCAATGACATGGCGGCCATCTTTTAACCTATAAGAGAAATGTCATATCTCATAATTCTGTCCTTTTCATATAACAAGATTTTATTCAACTTTTTGTAGGTTAGAAACATTTATTTCGTATACGAATTAAACCAATATTTTAAATGTAATAAAAACTGTTGTAATTTTATAATCTGTAAGAAATGTCAATGGAATTCTGATAGCGAATCGATGTAATAAAAAAACATTTTAAAGTAAAGTATTTATTTCGTTATTATTTAAGTTTTGGATGATTTTAATTGTTCTCGTTGCTTTACTTGGGAATCTTTATCGATATTTAGACGTAGTAAGTACAATGCAGTACGTAACGGGGATCGAATACAATTTAGTACACGTTTGCCGATATTGATTTCTAATCGGCTTAGGCTACTTTTCTAGTGTACAGTTCCATTTTTTCTATTCCGTATGTTCGTGTCTTTCCCCGACGTGTAATGTTGTTGGTTATTGCGATTTGTGAGTACTCACTATTCCAAAAGTTTCCTGATGTAATTTATTAACTTGATAAATGAAATGACGCTTCTAAAGTGTACTACATATGTAAATATAGGACGAACTAATACCTATTATAATAGTGAATGTTGTAATTTGTATATAAGTAACGAAAATTAAATTTTAAATACATAGATAATATTGTGCGTATTCATTTATTTCACTCTTAATAATTGAATAATTATAATGTTTTATATTATAAAGGGGCAAACGAGCTAGCGACTACGTGAACTCACCGAAACGGCAAAGCGACCCGCAATTGCGGAAAGACAGGAACGGATAGAGCGATAGTTATCCGGATGACAAATGAGTTGCTTGCTTTTATATTCGACGGAGGAAGGGACACACGGAAAATATTTCCCCTTCCCATGCGTCACCTCCGTCAAATTCCCATCCTTTCCTTATAAGGTGGGAACGGAAAGGAGACTAAAATTATGCCTCCTACACCAACTCAGGTGTTACGATAAAGAACCTGTCTGGAATAGTAAGTAAGTGGAGGCATGGAATAGGTTTTCAAATAAAAAAAATAGATATAATTCAATCGATTTTTAATAAATAGTACCGATTGTAAAACGTATGTATAACGTCTGCATACAATTTTCATTTTTTAAAACCAATTTTCAAATACTGACAATCAAAAATGTACCCTAATTCAATACTAAAACGATACAAATTGCATTGGAATCTTAATAATTAATTTCGTCACGTTTATAATACAAACAACCTCACTCACAACTAATAGGAAACGGGATTAGGAATCCAAAATTGATTTAAACAAATTTCACATTTAATGCTTGGCGTTATGGACTGAAATTAGTTAGCAAAAAAAACCTTTAAAGTTTTCAAAAATAAATAATATTCAATTTTGATACATTGCCATTCGAAACAAAAATCCGGTTCGAAGGACCAAACAATTTTAAATGCAAAATATATAATTATATAAAGTCTATTTAGAGATCAATAATTTAAAAGTAATTCTACATAATGTTCGTACAAAAATAAATTGTTACAGCATATATTATAAATAAGAACATAATTTGCACCTAATCTGAGATTTAAACCACAAAAGGGAAATACCAAAACAATGTTAGCTCCATAAATAAACATACGAATAAGGGCACCAAACAATTCTCACCACTTCAGGCAATTTACATTAATCGTATGTGTAGCATTCGTTGTTATATTTGGCTCATTCGTTCGTACCGACACGTGCTACCGGTCCAAAGGTCCAATCAACTGACGCCACCTCTCTCCGGCACGTACTTATGACGCGTACGCTCGAGACAAACAACACTACGTTTATGCATACACTATGTATTCCTGCCAATTTAACAATTGCATACCACAAGTAATTAATCAAATATAACATAAATAATCAGATAGTTTTAATATACATAAGAGAAATAATTTCAAAGATAAATTCATCATCATCAGCTACTATACGTCACCGAGGGGCACGGAGCCTACCCTAAGTTTGGGGTGACTAGGCCATAATCAACCACGCTGGCCAAGTGCGGGTTGACTTCACACATATCTTTGAATTACTTCTCAGATATGTGCTTAAGCATAACGATGTTTTACTTCACCGTAACAACATAGGATAAATGTACATATGTAAATCAGAAAGGAAAAAACACAGTACATGGCGGGATTCGAACCCAGGACCTGCAGATTGCAAGTCAAGTGCTTGACCACTGAGCCACCGACGCTCTATAAGATAAATTGATTATTGACTATATATGTACACACAACACAAAGTCAAAAACAATACACATTCGATTATAAATGCTAACAGTCTAAGTATACAATAGGAAGAACATGGAGGCTTTTCAGGACGTGTTTGGGGCATCGGTATAGTGTGTTACATCATAATAAATAAACTTAAATTAATAAAATTTAAACTAATACATCCTAAATAGGATTAAGTTTTTAAGGACGCAATTACAAATTATTTTCTCTAGCGTTCTAGAACATTCTTTTATTTGGTTCAAATTCTTTGCGTCGTTACATTGAAATATAAATTAACTTTGAAGTTTGTCGTGGAAAGTTGTTAGAATGACATTTGCTACTATTGTAATACTAATACGATTTCCGTCTTAAAATATAAAATGTTAAATTATTGTCTATGATAAATATTTTTATAACACAGAGCTAAATAACAAATTTAATTTAATACAAATAATTTCATCTAGCCTTCTTTCTTTTCAAGTGTCTATTATAAAAATCAAATTTCGTAAAGACAATTTTATGACAGACTATCAGTTCCCTTGCGGCTCTATTTGTATAAAACTCCATTAATTATTACAAAAAACAGTTCTTTTTAATAATTTCCATATTTAAATTTACAAATGACAACGATGTCTTTCGCCATTGGCTGAAAATTACCGTTACCATGGCAACCGGCCATATTTGATGCTATTGGCATTATTGTCTCTTTCTCGCATAACAATTTTTTTTAATTTACTCACCTCCTAAGTTTAATAGCGTGAAAATATATAATTTAAAATGTGTCGTAAATACAGATATTTTATTTTAGAAAGAATTATACATATATATTCCATGATTTCTACGATTAGATTAATTCAATGTAAATCCAAACAACTTTCCATTAAAATTGACATAACCTCAAACATATTAAAACCCGACTTAAATTATCACTAAAATGCTATAAATGAAAATAACATTTGATATACATTTCATTACCTATATATAAGTAATAATTCACATAAGCCTTATTTGAACCCTACATATAGATAAATTCCTTCAATACTGCTAAAGTAAATATATCACAATATTTTAATTATTTATGTAGATCGGTTACTCTAAAGGTTCATTTACACGAAATCCGGAATCGTACGAACTCGGCAGTTGCGTCAGAGCGAGACAAACGTATGTGTAATACGTTAGAGCGAGATATAAGTATGAGAAATACATATGTCTGTCTCGCTCTGACCTATAAATGTATGAGATATATATACGTTTGTCTCGCTCTGACGCGACTGCCGAGTTCGTACGATTCCGGATTTTATCTAAACGAATCTTAATGTAAATTTCTAAAGGCCATTCATTGATTACGTAAGGTTTTCGAGATCGAGGCGTTGAAGTCTTAGTGTTGGTGTAAAATAAAAACAAAATTGGTGAAAAATACATAATTTTTAAATAATCTTATTCTGACTATTTCTAAAAAACGTGATAGAATCTTTCGTAAGAATTACAGGGTTTGAGAATTCCATACATACGGGAAAAAAACCCCCAAAATCTTCTTAAAACATTTCTTAAAAAATTGCCCCGAGTGTTGCATCGTGTCATTATGTGACACTTACCAATATGTTATATGTTTAAGGGTCCAAAAAGGCTTTTAATTATATAAAATTCACTATAGTAATGTTCGAACTTGCCGCGCCTTGTCGCTGACAAGGTGAAATGAATCTAATTGTTTTGTAAATAAGAACTAAATCTGTCCGCAACATTGCAGCGCGGCGGTAAGGCGAAGTCAAACGTGTGGACGCGTTTACTTTGTGATGATTCCTGAAAAAAAAAGTTAAAAAATTATTAAAGTTACCATAATCGCCAACTTTTATTATAATGTTGGAATGCCAACAACAAAAAAGATAATAAAAATGGCCAAGGAGCGGGTTTTTAGTGTAAAAAGCCCACAAAACCTTGTTCCCCTCAGGAGCCTGGGTATCTTTTTTGCCATTACCTCCCTTCCCATACAAAAATAAGGTGTAGAGGGGTCATTGCGTCGTTCAAGGTAACTTTGTATACCTGTGTAATATCTCTCTCTTTACTTATCAATTAGAGAGAGACGCAGCACTTCATCGAGCGCGCGCTCCTCGTCCTGCCGCCGGCGGTCCAGCTCGGCGTGCTCGCGCGCTGACAGCTCCAGCGCCGCGCGCAGCTCCGCCTCCGCCTCCCCCTCCGCGCCCTCCTCCACCTCCACCTCCAGCGCCGCCGCCATCATCGCGTCCGCCTCCGCGCGCTCCTCCGGTGTCAGCAGCGACAGGGACGCCTCTATCGCTCTACCCAAATACATACCATAAACAACTCTATTCTAGCTAAACTACTATACAAATAGCGCGTTTCCAACAAATATATAGTCAAACAAGAATATCTGAACCGGTGAGAGGCGCTGCTAGCACAGTTGGCAGACCAAAGTCTCTGCACAAGATATATCGTCATCCTTGTCTTTTATCTTTGACAAAACAGAGACAAATATATGTTTAAAACGTGAATTTTGGACTCTGAAACCCACTGTAAGACAGAAAATGATATGACAGCTACATTTAAATGTCACAAGAGGATCTTGTGACATTTGACGTTGACTGGGGGGCGCTAGTGAGCTGTTATAACTTAGTTTGACGTATACCCGGATCAGATATACTTGTCGGTTGTATATGACACATTTGTTTACAAAAGCATATATGTCGTATGTGACATAAACACGATTTAATTCCGTCAAGCGTATGCAACTTATCTAGACCAAAGAGTTGTTTATTTTAGCTTAAAAATTGTTACTTGTAGCCAATTAAGAGCTTGGGAATATTAACTTATCATACAAAGAACAAACTACTTATTTAGTATTTAGCCTAGTGATTTAGTAATATAGCCATATTGTCAAAAGTATAGTTAATATATTATTATAGTGAATAACTCAGTAGAAAGTTACAAAAAGCAAATGAATATTTTCGTAAAATATAACTAGAAACCATGATAATAGCAAATAACACAATTATTTAGTATAAATAGCCAAGCATTATCAAAAAGACAACTAAAATCGCCATCTCCTGCAAAATAATAAAAATATTTATGATGAGATATTTACGCAAAATAACGCTTTCTAATATTGTTACCGGCTGACAAAATTAAACAGAACGAAAAAGTAAATAAAAAAATATCCAATTATCTGAAAGTAATATGCAATAAAGTTTTACTTTTATCCTATTTAAAAGATAAGATACCTTTGCAGTTGTCTCTCCTCAGCAGCGAGGAGTGCGCGGGGCGGCGCGGGGGAGGAGGGGCGCGCACCTCGCAGCGCCTCCCACACATCCACCTACATACATACATACTCATACATACATTTCTATCGAGGACATGGAAATACACACATTTTGAATACTTTGATGTATTTATTTAGAATTTCATATTATAATTTTCTACAAGTTTAGCGGAATTAAACAAACAGATAAAATGCTTTATAAAATAACCAGATATCGTGCGCGACACCGTCCGCGCGTACTTTAAATAAGCTTAATAAGTAGCCTATGTGTTCTTCCAGACTATGTTCTACATCTCAGCCAAATTTCAGCGAGATTCATACTGCCGGTCCGGAGTTACCTTCAAACATCCATCCAGCCAAACTTTCCTATTTATAATATTAGTAAGAAGTAAGATATCAAGAAAATAATAGCATAATGTTTTTTACAAACATTAAAATTTAAGACAGATAGAAAACTTTGTCATCTACAGGTGACAAACTAATAACTGACCTGATCATCATGTGTGCCAGCTTCCATGAGACTTTGCTGTATCGCATATTGGAGCAGACCTTCATCATCGTCAGTGCCGCTGGACATCCTGTCATCAGACACCGCCGCGTCCCTGTACCCGCGCCCTATCTCAAAGCATGCGTCGTCCACTATACACGACAATCTCTCCCCTTCCTGTATACATTCTATGTTCGGTACAGGGGACTCTGTCGCGAAAATATTGCCGAATGTTATCCGTGTATTCACCACATGGAAAAGTGGGATCTCTGAAAAAATAAAACTGTGGCACTTCAAAGGTTAAGGTGTATAGTAGCGCGAAGTTTAACACATTCAATGCTGATTTTATTCGAAGTTGAAAGTAATCGTAGCATAGAATGTGTTAAGTTACCGTATGAAAGCTTCAATGTAACCTAACTTTATTAGGCAAATATAAGCGCGCCTCACTATATTATGCGAGACGGTAATTTTATATATTTTATAGTAAAAATTGAGGGTATTTGAAAAAAGTAAGGGAGAAATGTCAGTCATCAAATGTCAAACAAAATAAGCCATACAGCTGAGCTACGAGTCAGTTCACTGATCTGCTTCACATGAGACATGATTTATTTTTTTTCTTTCTCTTAGTTACCGTCTCGCACCCTTAGTATTTTAAGCTGTCAGTACAAAACCTCGATCTAGTATTAGCTGTCATAAAAAAGACATGCCATTTGGCAAATAGTGCACACGCCTAAATAAACTGGCATAACATTTCCGTATTTCTGTAGTTTTGCTGCATATAACCTAACAGGCGCCTAATATACGTGAGAAATGTGTCGAAAAATTGTAATTAAAGAAGTTTTTATTGCTTTTCTGTGTACTAATAAGCGAGTGATGTGTTTGCGGTTGCGGGTGACTATAAATGTATTTTACCTTCCACAGAGCGTACAACTGGAACGGATATATAATATGAATGAAGTGTGAAAAGGACAACAAATATCTATAATTTTGAGACGCGCTTATTGTTTTTAATATTAAATTTTTCAATAAGTATACTAATAAATAATTAATTCAAATTTAAAGTACGGTTTGATATCAAATACGCTGGAAAAGAATTGAATTTCTTTCACACTTTTACACCAAACCTCTCAGAATCTCGCGGAATTAAAAAAACTTAATAAGTATTCCACGTTCTTCCCGATTATATTCTACAATAAGGCAACATTTCAACGAGATCTATATAACCAAGAGCGTCGGTGGCTCAGGGGTCAAGCACTTGACTTGCAATCTGCAGGTCCTTGATTCGAATCACGCCAAGTACCAGTGTGCTTTTCGATTAACATATGTACATTTTTCCTATGTTCTTACGGTGAAGGAAAACATCGTGATCCAACCTGCACATATCTGAGAAGAAATCCAAAGATGATCCAAGTGAAGTCAACCCGCACTTGGCCAGCGTGGTTGACTATGGCCTAATCACCTCAACTTTAGTTATTCTCCGAGCCCCTCGGTGGGGACTTATAGTGAGCTGATGATGATGAATATACAACCATTCTGCAGATACCTTCTAACAAACATCCATCCATCCATAACAGTAAGAATCGTAACACAAATGAGAGTTTACCACGTTCAGTCGTTAACTGGATACTTAAGGTACCCTTAGTGATAATTAAATGACTAATTGTGGTAGTTATTGTTATAATTTGTAGCAACTTACCTATTTTAACAGGGAATCCGGCCGGCAATTGCATTTGTATAAAATCTTTTAGTTTGGCGAAATGCGGAGATGATATCGCCGTCATGAGATCAAGGATCGGCATTATTTGTTCTTGTAACTGAAAAATTATAATAAAACTATCATTATTTAACCTTTAAAGTATTCTACAAGACAATTAAATTCTTCTGGATTTAGAATTAAACTTAGGTTCAAATAACTTAACCTGGAGGTTAGACTGGACTGTATATCAAAGTTTATCCATAAACAAGAGTCGAAATATAAGTTCAAATAATATAAATTTCCACCAACCCGTTTGCATACGAGTGGTTTCTTTAATAAACTTAATAATCTACCAGATTTTATTTACACTTAAAACAAACATTTTTATAACCTATAACAAACTAGAAGATTATTAAATTAAAAAAAAAAAACGATTTTTTCCACACACCAAAAAAATAAAAAAATTCTAGCAAAAAAAATTGCTCAGTAAAATAAAATTTTCAAACAAAACAAACCCATTAGAGAAGAGAATTAGTGATTACATGTCTTACTTCAAGTGGGTAGTCCTCACAGAGCCAAAGCGTCGCCTTGAACTTCTGCACCTTAGTGGTCATCTCCTTTGGCCGGCCGATGTCTCTCTCCAGCGGCACATCACTGAAGTACTCACTCCATGTCACCGGCTTATCTTCTGATGATCTACTCGTGTGAGGCTCCTCTTCTACCTCCTCCTGAAAAGGTGTATGTAAATCAGCTCTAAAAGGCTCAAAAGTCTACGTGACTTGAACTGTTGAGCTGCTCAACAACTAAATTAGTAACTCACGGCTCACCGTTATGGTTATGTGAGTCGATGAGCCGCGACCTGCCTACTAACTCACAGTTCATAGCTCGGCGCAAATCATAAATCTAGGTAGATATATTGAGGTGAGCTGCGAGTCAGTTCACTGATCTGCTTCACATGAGAAACGTGATCTGCAGATCATCAATTATAGTTGAGTAAGTCATGACTATACATTACACATAAAACAATCCCAAATTTGAAATTGTTTTGCTCAACAGGTTACTAGATGGCGCTGTACGAATAGAAAGTATTCCTGTATCACGGTAACGTTGGTATACCTGTTCTGGTGTGAGGAGTGGCGAGGCCCCCTCTCTGTCAGCGAGCGCGAGCAGGCCAGCGAGGGGTGCGCGGGGGGTGGCGCGGGCACGTTCTCCGCGCGGCACGTGCTCGCTGCGTGTCTTCGACACCAGCTCCACATTGTTCGCGCTGAACACTTTGCACTCGTAACCATTCACCGTCTCCGTCTTGTCCTGTCTCCAACCCCAGATGCCGCTTTTGTTCCTGTAATAGTTATTTTGAAATGACCATTAACTCTTATAACTGGTCATGGGTAACTCAGCTAAAATTCATTCATATGTTGTATGAAGCAGATCAGTTCACCGGCTCCTAGCTCAGTTCAATATGTACTTGCATAGAGTTTGTTTCGTATTTCGAGCTCTGAGGTTTTAGGCACCATGCAGTTGGGATGAGCCGTGAGTTACCAATTTAGTTGTTGAGCTCAACCATTCAAGAAAAGTGATTCGAACTTTTGAATCGGTTCAGAAGTGATTTACACATGTCTATCTATGGCATGTGCGTGTGTTTGCTTGCTTGTCTTGTGTGTAAACAGGTGTTGTGTACCTCTCGAAGCTGATCTTGTCAGTGTCGAGGTAGTTGAGCGCGAGTGGTGCGGCGAGGCGCTGCAGCAGGGCGCGGCGCGGCGGCGCGTGGTGCGCGGCCGGCTCGCGCGCGTCCAGCTGCTCGCACCACGACGTGCCCAAAGTGTGGTCTAACTCAACCAGGCTCGCACAATTACCTACACACAAAAACATGAACATACTAACACATTTTTCCCCGTATTTCTTGACTAGCTGTCCTTCGCGACATCGTCCGAGGGCAGATAAAAAAAACTTAATTAGTAGCCTATATGGTCTTCTAAACTATGTTCTATATTTATACCAAATATTAGCTAGACCCATGGTATCCCCAGCCTTTCTGGGGATACCTTCAAACATCCATCCATCCATACATCTAAACATTCGCATTTATAATATTAGTGAGAAGTAAGATATTAATAAGTTAATTCCATAGTTTCTGTCAATATACGTACCCTGTCCTCGGAATATATAAGACCGCTCTCCGCGCTGCCAGTTGGTGTCATCGAAGCCAGCAAGTGTGGTGTCGACGCGCACGTTGCCACCGCGCTTGTACACTTTGTACGTGTCGAAGGGACAGTAGCGGGACACTAGAGGCACTGCAAACAACGTAATAATATACCAAGCTTCATATAATGACAAACAAAACTAGAGAAATGCGATTTTACTACTGTAGGGGGAGAGGCATCTATAAGTAATCTGAAAGGTAACAATGTCGTTAGAATCAGTTCTAACAATTTCATGTGTTCTAGATGCTAAAAATGTAATTTATTCGTAGTACTTTTGCATGTAATATATCAACGTACCCCAGCTGGTGAATTCCCATTTCATCTCAACATAGAAGTCAGGCGCGAGACTGAGCCGGCGTAGCAGGTCGGGCACGCCGGCCGCACGCGCCGCCTGCCTCTGACGGTCACGACGCGATAGCACCAAAGATAGCAGAGCGGCATCACCTCGCGCTGTTGCCTCCTGTACCGCTACAAGACACATACGACCGCGTCAATCTTTACTTTTTTTAATAAAACTTAATTTTAAAACAAAATAAACATCACTCTTTTGTGTCGTGTCGCACACAAACACTTGTATTCCTAAATATATATAGAAATCAGATAAAACAGTAGCTTTCCGATGAATGGTAGTAAAGATAACGCTGAGATTTTAGTTTTTTTATTAATTTAAGAGATATCAGAATTACGTATTGAATATTGAAATTCATTGGACGTTATTTTAAGTATACAAACATCACATCGCGATAAACTAACCGTGAAAGATAATTTTATCGATCGATCGTTAACACAAAGCGTTCTATAAAACAATGTCAGACTGAGAGATAAAAAATAAATATTCAATATAATATTAAACTGAGACATTTAGTGAAAAAATCTAGATAAAACAAACTATTGAGCATAGATTTAAGCTATAAATGTACTATGTGATAATGAATAAAAGGCAGAGCAGTTTCCATTCCTGCACCCTAGGCGAGATTTTTGCGACATCCCCTTCTTTTAGTCGGGGGAATCTTCTAAAGATAGGGTATCATAGGGGGCATCGCAGCCACCCGGTTATATCCAATTATGGCATCTGCGGCGCCCCTTTATACCCGGCGCCCTGGGCGGTCGCCCCACTTCTCCCTATCCTAACGCCGCTACTGATACACTCCGATCATTCTTTCTTACCAGTCCAGCCGTCTTTCTCGCAGTTGACGTCAGCGCCGGCGTTGATTAGCGCCTCCACAGCCTCAATGTGTCCGAGTGTTACCGCCAACAATAATGGTGTGCGTCCGCGCGGGTCCCGCAACTCAATGTCTTCTTTTGTGAACTGCAGTTAAATACAAATAGGAATACAAATTTAATATATGTCTTTCTCAAGAAAAAAAAGAGATGCAGGACCATCAGTCTTAAACAAAGGCACAAAGATATATCCTTTCTGGTACTGTTGTCTCTGTTTTTTCGAAGAGAATGAGAGGGACCAGAATATTTTTGTGTACAAGCGATTGCGACAAAATCCGTACGCATTGAAACTAATTTAAGAAACCTAAAAAATTATAAGAGAATTTTAAATCTAATATTGCATGTTTTTTGGTACAAAATTCGCTTGCTTTTACATATTTTCGTGAATGTATCACATATCAAGGTCACGTCAATTTGTACGGCTTTAATACGATTATGAGTATGTCATAAAAACATAGCTACATGTTTGTTAGGCTTCAAAGCCGTATACAAAAAGTTTACTTCCGCGGCAGACGGACTCCCACGCGACACGAGTTTGCGATTAACATAATAAATAACAGACATTGTTTACACACGACCTACATTTGTATCACATGGTTAGGCAAGGATTTATGTGCACACAATTTTTGTTGTGTAAATTTTTTTTATATCATAAGGTAGCAAACAAGCGAACAGTCACCTGAAATCGCTGAAATACCTAAGCGACCATTGCCCATAGACATACGCAATTGCATATGCATTGCCTACCTTTAATCGATGGAGGAGAGGATGCACAAAAAGAAAATATTTTCCCTTCCCATACATCCTCTCATCCAGAAAGTCCACTTCCACTTCCCATCTTTACCTTATAAGAAAAAGGGTGGGAAGGGAAAGATAAGGTAATGGATACTGTAGTGTATGCATAAACATAGTGTTGTTTATCTCGAGTTTACATGCCATAAGAACATGCCGGAGAGAGGGCACATCAGTCGATGTCAGACCTTTGGGCCAGCAACACGTGTCAGTATGTGAACGTGCCAAATATAACTCAACAAATGCATTAAAATTTCCCTGTAATCATTCATATCATTGTCATATAAGACTAGTTACCTAGTGGTAACAGGTCTATTTCAGTCTACCACTAGGTAATAAGTTGTGTCACAGCCAGCCTTCTATGTAAGATATATGTGGAAGAAGAGACAGCAGCAGAACATTATACAATAGTGTCTGACAGTATCAACTACATGGTTAGGTATTTTGGCTCTCAGACATTGTTCCCATAATTCACCAATAACATAAAGAACTAAGCTGAGTTATAAAATATCCACTAGACATGGAATTGCACATACAATTTACTAGATACTGAGTTGTCTATACATTAGATTGAACAAAGCACTATTGATAGATTAATTGCTTACTTTTATTACTAAAATATTTCAAATAGAAATATACAACTGTGTCCAATGTATCATATGTATAATAATGGTGCCTGTCATGAGATTCATTTTAATTAAAAAGTCTAGATTATTATTCAAACTTTCGTGAGACATTATACTAAACACACAATGAGTGAGCGACAGGCCGCATCTGCAAAATAATACCAGTACCACTCATCTTGATGAAGGGCACCCGATGGGCTTGAAACTAGTCTGTGCCGCCACTGGACGAATATACATGAGTATTTAGCCATGTTTATATATCAGTTAAGTCTAGAGAAACGTTATCATTCAATCTCAATGTATAGCTGGTACATAACTTTCAACATCTTATATATAAAACTCTCATGTCATTCACTTTCATTACCATTTTCTTCCAAAACAGCTTGACCAATTTTAATGAAATTTTATTTGAATCAGTAGGTTTGGACAGTCACTGGCAACAGCTAGTAATAAAATAAATACCATATTACTAAACAGTTTCATATTGCGTTTATGTAACATTGTTAGCCATGTATGTGTTAATTATATTCAATGGCAAGTTGTTATCAGTGGTCAGCATTAAAGGTGCTCTCTGAGTCATATCATGTGATGTCATTTTGTAACTACTTTTGTGTTGAAAGCTTTATCTATTATTCGGTATTTAACTTTTCTTAAAATCAGAGTATGTAAATATTTATATGGTAACATTTAATCTTTCTGCAGTCTCAAATTTTTTATCGTAATTTATTATAAATAGTATGTATGAGGTAAGATATTAAAAAAAGGCAATAATATTTAAATTGCATTTAGCAATTTTAAATTTAATTCAGTAACAAAATCGCCACAGTATTACCAATAAATAAGTATGTTTATTTTGCCCACCCAAATCATGTTTCGGCATCAGAATGCTCTATAGATATTATTCATAGTAAATAAAAAATTTAATTAACAGCTAACTTGACCATAGTAAAATTAGGAAATTACGAGTTTATGAGTGTACCTTATTAGCTTCCAAGGAGCTTTTCAGTTCTTCATGCTCGTTATTCCAAACCAGCCAATGAATTGGAAACCGTTTAGCGACGTCTTGCACATTTAACGGCATTGTTTTAGAACATTTAATACATACACAGGGACAATAATGATTTCACTTAATTCGTTCCTTATTCAAAAGATAATTTACAAATATTTTACAATAGAATAACAACGAGTCACATTTATTTCACTTCACTTAACGTCAAAAATCTGTCGCAGACTGCTGCCACAGAAATGTCACATCAGGATCAAAGAGTAATAAGTTTTATTGTCAGAAATAAGTTTTATTTTTCCAAGTGTGAGAAGCGGCAGAGCGAGGGAGTAGGAGCCCGTGCCGATACAGCAATAAGAAAATTTAATTTAATGAAATTTTCATTTAAAAAACGCACTGATTATACGCTTGCATCTCTATAACGTAATTTCACCGCTTGTTCTGTTACAAAACATAATTGTTCACAGAAAATAACTCACAAAGCGTTAAGAAATAATCTTTGTTAAATGTTAATTTTGCTTGCTACCAGGTCATAAAATTAAAAAAAAATCGTTTGTCTTCGGATAGGTTGTCATTTGTAACTGACAGCCTGTTAATCATAATATGTCAATTGTCAAATTAAAATCAAAATTCAAATGTATTATCAAATAGTACGTATAATTATTGATATTGACAATTAAACGAAGATAGTACATTGAGTTGTACAGTGACATGGTTATTTTAGCAATCTGAGACGCAGTGTAACAATGAATAAAACGTTGTTTTACAGCTGCGGCCTAAAAAAAACTTCACTTTATTACTGTCCTCGACGAAGAATTGAAACCATTTCTAGACAAAGTATTGAAGTAAGCCATTCATTGTGTTTAAACGAATTTGAAATGCACAATAGACATTGAAAGTATAAACTTTCTCCTGGGCCTAATTTTAGTCCTCTTCCTAGAAAATGAGATTCACGATAGGAAGGTGGATTTTGCGGAGGGCTTATAGGAAATGGTAATATTCTCTTTTTGTGCCTTCTCTGTTCATGGGCTGCGTTCATTTAACTATTTTGGGGAACAGGCTGCTGGCTCTTTTGCCACCATTTACTATGAAAAAACTAAAGTTGCTGTACTCCCTTCCTAATATAGGAGTAAAGGTAGCCATTCTAATTGGTGTAATTGTTGTTTGACATTTGAAAATAATTATTAAAAACTTTGCTTTTAGGAGAGTTATAAAGTACTCAACTTACCTGTTAATTCAAAACAAGAGGATGTTCGTGATGCTTTTCTCGAGTTAGCTAAGAAGTATCATCCAGACTCAGGATCTCCAGATGCAAATATTGAGAAGTTTGTTGCTATAGAGAATGCTTTCAGACTGCTGTCAAAACATAACACTGGTGTCAGCAATAGCAAGGAAGTGGAGAAGATTGTGCATGATGTCAAAGTATGTCATTTTTATTTACACATAGTTCTTCTTCTTCTTCTTCTTCTTTTAGTTGCTAGTGGACCCCATCGTTTAATTTCGATGATTTCGCCAACGTCAAGGTTGAAGGTAATTGAAAACGAAAAAAGGAAGATTAAAAGGTTAAAAGATTAAGTAGCAAAGAACAGAGAGATAGACGGAGTATAGATCTATTTGACAAATGACCGGTTGATGGTGACGGTTGCGACTCTGAAAAAGGACAACACAGTTGTTAGTAATCTAAATACATAGTAGTAATAATATTAAGGGCACGGGAAATTAAAGTTTAATATTGTTAGTAGATAAAAACTTAAAAAGGACCTTTACCAAGGGAGTGTGAACCATAGTTAGTAAGAATGGAATATTAATGGGTCTAGGAATGTTGGTAGGGAGCAGGTCGTATAAATGAACCTTGAGTTTCGGGCAATTGAAAAATATGTGTTCTAAAGAGCCCTCTTCCAAGCCGCATTCACACAGGGAATGATTACGAATGCGGATTTTGGCAAGAAAAACAGGGGTAGCAATGAAGCCCAGTCGTAGGCGACATATTACAGATGTTGTAGATTTACTAATTTGTCCATGTTTTAAATACCAAGGTTTAGAGGGAAGGGAAGGTTGAATCGATCCATAGTACTTACCCTTAGATTGGTTAGATCTTTGCCAAGTGTTATTCCAATTCATTAACATAGATGATTTAGCGAAGATGCGTAAATCACGAGGGAGGCTAAATTTATAAGTGTCGCAACCAGAATGGGCGGCGACCTTTGCACATGAGTCCACTGTTTCATTACCACTGATACCCGTATGGCTAGGAATCCACGCTAAGATAACTTCAATGTCAGAGCAGTGGCATTTGTATAGAAGTTGTTTGATTTTAAGAGTGACGCTAGAATTATCGCGGGCTCGGAAAGGCGTTTTTAGAATATCTGTTAGACAACTTAAGGAGTCGGAAAATATTAGAGTTTGGTTTAGTTTGTGTGATTCAACAAAAGAGATAGCTTCCAATAGCGCAATCGCTTCTCCTGTAAAAATAGAGGTCGAAGGTGGGCATTTAAAGCTTAAAATAATTTTAAATTTGGGAATCCATACAGCTGACCCTACAGTACTATCGGGAGAGGATTTTGAAGCGTCAGTATAAATTGTATTCCATTGTGGCCAGTCAGATTCCAGAATACTATTGAATTTTAGGTTTGCCCCAGGGCTATCTTTGTCAACTCCAAAATTTAGAATAATCCTAGGGTAGAAAATAAGAGCATCAAACTGGGTCTCATAAATGGGGAAGAGAACACTCTGTTCTATTGGGGTAGAGTGAGATGTATATTTGTTAAAAGAATTAATGAGTAAGGGAGGGTCTTTGTGGGACCAATAGTTAGCTGTTGGAATAGTTTGAGAGAGAGTCTTTAATAAGCGAAGGAGGGGGTGGGATTTAATTTGGACTACACCGCAAAAAAATCTATCAGATAGGAATTGTCTACGAAGATATAAGGGGGGATCTAGACATTCCACTTGGAGAGCATTAACTGGAGAACATCTCATAGCACCAGTTATTAGTCTGAGACATCTAGATTGAATCTTATCTAATTTGGATAAAGCGATTTTATTACAGGGATCAAGAAGGAAACCACCGTAATCAAAGTGACTACGAATAATCGCATCATAGAGAAGTTTCAGAGTGGCAGGATGAGAGCCCCAACGAACCCCGGTAAGTGCTCTTAAAATGTTTACGCCCTTTTCGCATTTTTTAATTACATGTTCTAAATGCTGTCTTCCGGAAAGTTTGGAATCAAGAGTAACACCCAAGAATTTCACCGAATCATACCGATTAATAGGAGTATTATTTACACGAACTGCAACTGAAGGCACATTTCGTTTACGGGAAAACAACACTGCGCTGCATTTTGTAATGGAGAGGGAGAGATTGTGGGACAAAAGATATTCATTTAAATGATGTAAGGCAGTGTTTATACAAATATTAGCGACGTTTATAGATGAGGAGGTGGAGTACAAAGCAATATCGTCAGCATATTGTAAAATTTTGCAAAATTGATTTACGGAACAGTCTAAGTCAAAGGTGTAGATATTATATAGCAGGGGGCTCAGGACAGAACCCTGAGGAAGTCCTTTCCACACTGACCGGGAAGGGAGGAGAGTGTTGCAATGACGGACAGAAATTGATCGAGACATTAACAAGCTGCAGATAAAATTGATTAGCCTCTCGGGAATACTCAGCTGAAGCATTTTCTGCCTGAGTAAGGGAAGCGAAACACTATCATATGCAGATGAAATGTCTAAAAAGACACCTAATACATTTTCATTTTTTGTAAAAGCTATGCGAATTTCGGAGGTAAGAATGCTTAAGCTGTCCAAGCAACCTTTACCTCTTCTGAATCCAAATTGGGTATTAGACAGTATATTGCGGTTTTCAAGAAGCCACTCCAACCTGTTTTTGACTAATAGTTCCATAATCTTGGCAAGGACATTAGAGAGGGCTATGGGTCTGTAGGAGGAATAGTCCTGGGGATCTTTACCAGGTTTTAAAATAGGTATTATAATTTGAATTAACCAAGAGTCGGGAACAGTGCCAGTTATGAAAATGGTATTAATGATTTTAAGTAATAGGGACTTGGATAAGCCGGGAGATTTACACACAAAAGAATAAGGAATGCCATCGATACCTGGAGAGGAATCCCGTAGGTGATCTAGAGCACACGATAGCTCCGTTAAAGAGAATGGATCGTTCAATCTGTCAGAAGAAGGGGAAAGAAGGGGGGGGAAGTTACCGAATTCAGGGACAAAGGGGGGGGCTAAATTATTAAAGAAGTTTTCTAACCAAGGTCTTGAATCATTAGAGGATATGTTTGAATCTCTAAGAGACATGCGGTAAGCCCTGATCTTTTTCCATATAAGAGCAGGAGGGGAACGTGGGGAGAGAGATTCACAGAATCTCTGCCACCCTAACCGTTTTTTTTTAAACAGAAGTCTGCGGGTGCGGGCTGTAATTCTCCTTAGAGACAGAAAGTTCTCCATCGTAAAATTGGATTCATATTTTTTCTCAGCTTCATTACGTAATCGGATACTTTCTGAACATTCAGAGTCCCACCATGGGGGTGAACCAATTATCTTTCGGGCTGAGTTTTTCATAGGAATGCTATTGTCAGCTGCCTTTAAAAGAATAGACACGTAGTCATTATACAATGCTAGAAAGTTATAAGGAGTAACCTCTGGAAGAGAGGTAATTTCTTTATTAATAATGTCGGAATACATGTTCCAATTTGCTTTAGATGTCCGATATTTTTGAAGGGGATTAAAAGGTATGCTTGGGATAGAAGCTTGAAGAATAGAGACCAAAATGGGGAAATGGTCACTTCCATATGTATGATGAAGAACAGACCAGTCCAAGTTGGGTGCCAGTGAGGGGGATGCTAAAGAAAGATCAGGTACGCTAATATTCTGCAGTGGGGATACTCTGCGTGTAGGTGTACCATCATTCAAGATACAGAGGCCAACATCATCCATCAGATCTATCAGAAATGATGAATAAGGATCATTGTAGTGGGACCCCCACATAGTATGATGGCAATTGAAGTCGCCTAACATGATTAAGGGGCTTGGGATTGACGATAGAATGGACTGAAGTTCAGAAATAAGGTTTGGATTAGGGTGTGGGATATAAATGGAAACGATGGACAAATTTAACAATTTGGCAGCTACTATATTTAAACCAGAATTATGAGGAGGGATGTTAATCTGAGAAAAAGTTATAGATCTGTGTATCAGGAGGGCACTACCTGCCCTACCATCATTTCTGTCGTCCCGAAGACAGGAGAAGCCTGGGACCCTGAAGTGGGAACCTGGACTAAGCCACGTCTCCGAGACTGCAAAAACAATAGGTTGATACTGATCTATGAGTTGACTAATTTCAAATTTTTTGAGGCGGATACTTCTACAGTTCCATTGGAGAATTTGGGGGTTGAATTTGCTGAGGGTTTTTAGCGAGGAGAGCAATAAGTTGTTCAGCTAGAACAGAGACATTGGACGGTAAAGGAGAATCTGATAATTTTGAAAACATGTTAATTAAAGAGCAGAGGAGTAAT
>NW_013530860.1:223728-264368 GCF_000836235.2 Papilio xuthus | reverse complement strand
GTTTTTTTTTAAACAGAAGTCTGCGGGTGCGGGCTGTAATTCTCCTTAGAGACAGAAAGTTCTCCATCGTAAAATTGGATTCATATTTTTTCTCAGCTTCATTACGTAATCGGATACTTTCTGAACATTCAGAGTCCCACCATGGGGGTGAACCAATTATCTTTCGGGCTGAGTTTTTCATAGGAATGCTATTGTCAGCTGCCTTTAAAAGAATAGACACGTAGTCATTATACAATGCTAGAAAGTTATAAGGAGTAACCTCTGGAAGAGAGGTAATTTCTTTATTAATAATGTCGGAATACATGTTCCAATTTGCTTTAGATGTCCGATATTTTTGAAGGGGATTAAAAGGTATGCTTGGGATAGAAGCTTGAAGAATAGAGACCAAAATGGGGAAATGGTCACTTCCATATGTGTGATGAAGAACAGACCAGTCTAAGTTGGGTGCCAGTGAAGGGGATGCTAAAGAAAGATCAGGTACGCTAATATTCTGCAATGGGGATACTCTGCGTGTAGGTGTACCATCATTCAAGACACAGAGGCCAACATCATCCATCAGATCTATCAGAAATTATGAATAAGGATCATTGTAGTGGGACCCCCACATAGTATGATGGCAATTGAAGTCGCCTAACATGATTAAGGGGCTTGGGATTTACGATAGAATGGACTGAAGTTCAGAAATAAGGTTTGGATTAGGGTGTGGGATATAAATGGAAACGATGGACAAATTTAACAATTTGGCAGCTACTATATTTAAACCAGAATTATGAGGAGGGATGTTAATCTGAGAAAAAGTTATAGATCTGTGTATCAGGAGGGCACTACCTGCCCTACCATCATTTCTGTCGTCCCGAAGACAGGAGAAGCCTGGGACCCTGAAGTGGGAACCTGGACTAAGCCACGTCTCCGAGACTGCAAAAACAATAGGTTGATACTGATCTATGAGTTGACTAATTTCAAATTTTTTGAGGCGGATACTTCTACAGTTCCATTGGAGAATTTGGGGGTTGAATTTGCTGAGGGTTTTTAGCGAGGAGAGCAATAAGTTGTTCAGCTAGAACAGAGACATTGGACGGTAAAGGAGAATCTGATAATTTTGAAAACATGTTAATTAAAGAGCAGAGGAGTAATTAAACTAAGTTGTCATTAGGAGTAGGGATAGGGCAAGGGTCGGAGGGAGAAGTAAAAGCACAGCCATTGGGTTGACAAGATGTGGGGGTTTGTACAATAGAGTTATGCGAGGCAAAATCATAAGATTTAGTCAACGCAGGTTTAGGTCGAGGGGGAAGGAACAAAGTTTTGGTGTAAGAAGTAGAGGCAGGACGGGGCAAGGAACTAACTGTAGGATAAGACACATTCTGGGTAGGGGCTGTCGGGGATGCTGCAATGTCTGCATACAAAGTTCTGACATGAGGAAATCTTTTAGATGCCTCCATATATGACAAATTTTCTTCTGACATCAGAATTTTGATGGATTTTTGTCTGGAGTGTTCGGGGCATTTGGGATCTGTAGCAACATGTCTACCGCCGTGGCACAGAAAACAGGAAGATAAAGAATCTGAAATGTTACAGGAGTCTCCAGAATGGGGTTGAGCACATCGGAAGCAACGAGGTTTGGACCTACACTGCTTGGCAATATGCCCAAATCTGCAACAGTTTCGACATTGGATTGTGGGTAGATGATACACTGAGACTGGGAGGGATACATTAAAACAGAAGATCTTTTCCGGAAGGCATTGGCCAGTAAAAGNNGCGTCGTACCGTTGAAAAGAATCGTATCATCCCCGACCAATGGCAAGAGCATACCAATGATGCCACCTCTTTTGTAGATAAAATCCTACCGTTCTGCCACCCGTACGGTGTTACCATCTAATATTATTGATATTGACAATTAAACGAAGATAGTACATAGAGTTGTACAGTGACATGGTTATTTTAGCAATCTGAGACGCAGTGTAACAATGAATAAAACGTTGTTTTACAGCTGCTGCCTAAAAAAAACTTCACTTTATTACTGTCCTCGACGAAGAATTGAAATCATTTCTAGACAAAGTATTGAAGTAAGCCATTCATTGTTTTTAAACGAATTTGAAATGTACATTAGACAATGAAAGTAAAAACTTTCTGGGCCTAATTTTAGTCCTCTTCCTAGAAAATGAGATTCACGATAGGAAGGTGGATTTTGCGGAGGGCTTATAGGAAATGGTAATATTCTCTTTTTGTGCCTTCTCTGTTCATGGGCTGCGTTCATTTAACTATTTTGGGGAACAGGCTGCTGGCTCTTTTGCCACCATTTACTATGAAAAAACTAAAGTTGCTGTACTCCCTTCCTAATATAGGAGTAAAGGTAGCCATTCTAATTGGTGTAATTATTTGACATTTTAAAATAATTATTAAAAACTTTGCTTTTAGGAGAGTTATAAAGTACTCAACTTACCTGTTAATTCAAAACAAGAGGATGTTCGTGATGCTTTTCTCAAGTTAGCTAAGAAGTATCATCCAGACTCAGGATCTCCAGATGCAAATATTGAGAAGTTTGTTGCTATAGAGAATGCTTTCAGATTGCTGTCAAAACATAACACTGGTGTCAGCAATAGCAAGGAAGTGGAGAAGATTGTGCATGATGTCAAAGTATGTCATTTTTATTTACACATAGTTCAGGAAGTCCTAAACAAATTTTGCACATCCATTAGCTATTCTTATTATTTTCAAATTATATAGAGATTATAAGACACTTTTAATCTACATACAATGTATAAAGTTAAACCACAAAGATAATTTAGATATCTTATTTCATGAATTGTTTAGATTCCACCTCGCTGAATTGCATTAAAATTTTCAGCACACAGCACCTCAACACCGTCAATACCTAAGCTTTGAAGGTGTAGGTTACGGAACTCCCTTCCAAAGGCAGAAGCAGTGGCAACAAGCTAGAGCACAAAAAGCTGCTGCCAACGTAATGGAGCATCGTATCTCTAAGGCCGTAGCTTCTGATAAGGCTCTACTAAAAAAAGAGAGCTATAGCAAGAAACATGATATAAAAACTAAATATGGTTTTGATAGATTAGTTGAGGATTTAATACAGGAATCAATATCAAAAGGCGAGTTTGAAAATTTAAGCGGCAAGGGCAAACCATTGAAAGATCAGAATACAAACCCATATGTTGATTTTACTACTCATAAATTAAATGAGGTAAGTATTTATGGATTTTACCAAAGTTAAAAATATCATGACTGCTTGTTCAACCACGAGACACCCACTTCTGGGCATAGGCCTCTTCCAATCCTTGGCATCTAGGATACTCCTTAACATAGACTAGATCATCAGTTCATCTTGTGTCATCATGACTTTATTTGCTTGAGAAATATAACTGCCATTTAGATCCACTGACAAAATTAAGTAAATGAAAACATCCTTTATGTTATAATTTTTGGATCAATTTGTAATTCTTTTATGGTTAGGGGCTTGTATAACTACATGTAATTCTTTGTATCTTTTAAAGGTGTTAATAAATAATGGCTTTACACCGGAATGGATAACAATGAGGAAAGAAATAGATCAAGATATTGAGGCATTAAAGGAGGAAATAAGCAGAGATAGAATGTACTTAGGTCCGTATCCGTTGAGTGACGATGACAGAATTAAATGGGAGAAAATATATAAAAGTAATAAAGATTTAGCTGATTCTATTAATATAAAAATCAATACATACAATCTGATAGTTCCGATGATGAACAAACAGAAGTTTCATGTTGAATTTGATAAAATTTGTGATGATATTTTGAAGCATGGTGAACATTCTGTTATCAATAAGCAAATTAAAGAGCAGATTGTTATAAAGGAACCAGCCAATGACAGCGGAGATATAATAGGCATTTTATTTAATTCCTTAGGTGAATTGTTAACGTTTAATAAAGAAAAAAGTAATATGTCAATTAACTGGAGTTTTACGAGTAAGAGATTTTATTAACTTAAATTATTTGAAACAAAGGTTACCTTAAAAATCTGTGATATAATTTAAATTGTTTAATAAATAAAACAAAATCAATTTTATATTTTTTATTTAAACATTCTCTAAAATTACTAAAAATGTCTAGAATATATTAACACATTAAATCTACTTAACATATCTGTTGAATTCGAGTTCATTTAGTTAGTCTATGGTTTGAGAAAAATCGTGTAAATTAAAATGTAAATTGTTATTTTATCATAAATTTTAAATCTCAAATAATAACGTACATTAGCTTTGTGAATTCAAATCTTTTTGAAAAACATATGGAATGTAGTAAAAATAGCACTTTGAAATATCACGTTTATGGAAGACATAGTTTAACACTTTCAATGCCACTACGAATTTCTAATATTAAAGTAAACTCGCAACTAGAAAATATCAGAATAATCACGGAACATGCAAAAATATATATTTAATATTTGTGTATATTCAAAATTAGGAACATTGTAACATTATTACTAATAATAGTAAGGCACAGAGGGAAGGCACAATTGTTTTAACCATATTAATTCAACAGAACCTTTTTTTTTCTAGAAAAAAAAAAACTTATTGACTTATTTTATCTATGGTTATCTATAATTTTTTGTTGAGCAAGAACCAGATTTAGAATTAAGCTAATTAAACATTATTTGTTTGTAAATAATTATTTAAATTTCAAATATTGTAAATCATAAACCAAGTAATATTTAATTTAGATAAATAGATAATTTCTTTATTTGCCATTTACTACTGCGTTATTTATTTCCTAGTCTTAAATGCTGAAATGTGTATGCAAATTTTTCTCACCTTCAAATTACATTTACTTCTATATTTTCGTATGATCCTAATTTATATGGACACGTATAAATTCTTTGAGTTAATTTTTTGTATTTATAAAACCTTATTTCCACTAGCGACTAGTCGCACGATTTTTTTATATGACCAAAATATGTACAGTGGGCTTCGCTTGCAGTGTTCCATTTTAAAAACGACGTACATTGAAAATATGTCACAGGAAACCGAAAGTTTTTTATTTGATTAAAACATCAATAGCACCCTTATTATATTTTTTTCGGGACAAGTCGTACTTTAAATTCGTTGTGAAATGGAAGACATGTTCTTTGTAACTGGTGCACTGTAGCCGAAGGTGACTGTACCATTGGTGTAGTGCGACTAGTCGCTAAGTGGTGTCTAAGAGTGGAACAGTACTTCTCCTTCTGAGCTGAGTCGCACGCGACCGGTCGCGAGTAGTCGCAGCGCGCGCGGATAAGCGCGATGCTCGGCCTGGTGGATGCGCTCCGTGAGGCTCTCCTCAGTGTCGTCTTTGAGTACGGGCACACGCTCCTGTGTTATTATAGGACCTGTGTCAACACCAGCCTGAAAAAAATTGCCAATAATAACTTAGCTTTTAAGGTTTTTTTTTTTATTTTAATTTTTTTTAATGAGAGAAATGAAAAAATATTTTATATTAACTCCACAAATCTGTGGTTTCAATCAGCTCATTATACGTCCCCACTGAGGGGATCGGAATCTAACCTAAGTTAGGGGTGACTAGGTCACAGTCGTCGTAGTTATATAAGAGTGTCGGTGGCTCAGGGGTTTAAGCAAGTGACTTGCAATCTGCAGGTCCTGAATTCGAATCCCGCCATTTACCAATGTGTTCTTCGATTTACATATGTACATTTTTTGACGTTCTTACGGTGAAGGAAAACATTGTGATGCAACCTGCACATATCTGAGAAGAAATTCAAAAATATGTATGAACTCAACCAACCCACACTGGGCCAGCATGGTTGACTATGGCCTTGTCACCCCTAACAAAGCGTAGGCTCCGAGCCCCTCGGTGGGGACATATAGTGAGCTGATGATGATGGGGTCATAGTCAACTCAACTAGTTAGTCAATGAAAAAGACAGCAATGGAATTTTTCTTCTTTTTTTTGTTAGTTTAATAGTGGTTCGCGTGTATGTACGTACATCAACAAAGTGCACAGTACAGCCGGAGGTGAGGTCCCCGGCGGCGAGGCACTGTCGCGCCGCGTGCAGCCCGGGGTGACGCGGCAACAACGACGGGTGGATGTTCACCAGCCGACCCTTCCATCTGCATCACACGAAATATCATCATGCAACACTTTAAATACAACTCATGCTAAATTATTAACATTTCACTCAGTCTTTTATCTATAAAAATAAATTTAGTTACAATATTTAGAAAATATAGTAGATTTTCAGAGCTATGACGTCATAACATGGCATTATTCAATTTTGTATTTGAAACAATGAACAATTGCATTCAAAAAGATTTAAGTACTAAAAAATATTGAGTATTAAGATTCGCGTATAAATATTTAAACTAGCTGTTGCCCGCGACTCCGTCCGCGCGATATTTAATAAAAAAAATTAGTAGCCTACGTGATCTTCCAGAAAGTTCTACATCTATCATTTTGGAGATACCTTCTAACAAAGATCCATCCATCAATACATCCAAACATTAACATTAATAATATTAGTAAGATGTGTGATACAGACTTGTGAACAAAGTCAGGGGACAGTATGCGCATGTATCCAGCGAGACAGACGAGGTCGATGCGATGTGCCTCCAGCGCAGCTGACACCGCGCGGTCAAACTCCTCGCGTGAACTGTACTCCTTGTGATTGAATACCTACAATAAATATAATAGAAAATCATAAAACACTAGCTGTGCCCGCGACTTCGTCCACGTTAAATACTGTCTTTGGTCTGCGAGGTACTGGACAGTACTTGGACATTGCAACATTACTTTGTTTTTCTAAAAAAAAAACGTATCCTAAGTTGCTTTTTATAACATTAGCTGCCAATAAAAGTCCTGTCAAAACGGTCCAGCCATTTCAGAGATTTTAGCCGGAACGGACAGACAGACAAAAATTGTAAAATATGTTATATTGATGTATGTACAGTATATATCTTCATATACATGTTGTAAAATACGGTTATTTTAATATTACAAACAGACACTACAATTTTATTTATATGTACAGATGTATTAATTATAGCAAGGCATATTACGATATATTTTCTATACAAATATTCAAAGGACCGCACCCGCGGTTATAATATATATTTCTATGACGTCACCAACTTATAACAAAACAGAACGGCAGAAGAACAAACAAAAATTAAATATAAGCTAAAATTGTCGTTTTATTAAAAAACAATGAAGCACTTCATCATCCATACCAGTGCAGGTATTCCCGCAGCTTCAGCTCGCTTGAGCGCGTACACATCAGGCTTGTTGGAGATGACGAGCGCGATGTCCGCGCACATGCAGTGAGCGGGCTCGCGTGACGCCTCCACCAGCGCCTGCAGGTTGCTGCCGCTGCCCGACACCAGCACCGCCACCTGCAATACATGTTACACATCAATGGCGAAAAAAAATTCTACCTTTCTTTACTGTAGATGTCACCAGGATTAGGATTAGAAGTAGTAATAGATATATACAAAAAAAACACTATTTTATATACAAACAAAATTCTTAGGACTGTAGTCAAATTTCACTCAAAAAATAATTTAAAAAAAATATTATTTTATGTTATTTATGTTTAAAAAAGAAAAGGAATACATTATTATAGTTTTTTTAATTGCTAGAACGGTGTGTCGTTTCCAGATTCCATTAAACAAATATAAAATATTTACGTAGAATCTAGAGAGGTGTGTCAGCAGGCCAAATGGGGGTGTCTTGTTCCGTGGTCTGTCTACCCCTTTGGGTAACGGGCGTAATGGTAGTGATAACGTACCCGTTTGTTATTAAGCAGCGGCATTCGTCGCGTGAAGTCCAGCGCAGAGGCGAAGTTGTCAACTAGAACACGCGCGCCACCTGCCGGCCTAGCTTGGATAGATCCGATCACCATCGCACCGAATGAACGCGTTATGTTCATCACCTGCACACATCATCACATTACATCACCTTTCCTATAAATAGAACTGATGAAATATTTTAAAAAATATATTAAATCAACTGGATATAATATTGTAATGATAATATAACAGGCGCATCAAAAGTCTGTCTTCAATATTTATTGCTATCTCATTCCCTCTAATAGAGAATTCTCATAAAAAGAGTGAGACAGATTATTATACTCACATCCGCCTGGTCTTCAGGTGAGACGATGAGCACCATGCCGATGCCGCAATTGAATGTCCGCAACATCTCTTCATCCTTCACTGATCCTGTATCCGCTATCCATGCGAACACCTGCATATATTAATAATTGGACAAGATTAATTAAAAAATAAATTAAATATAAGATTAGAATTTCGTACATAGTAAACGAAACAATGGTAAAAAAAAGGTTTGTTGCAAAAGAACGCTTCTTTTTGCAATTATATTTGCACGGTACTGCGATTTGTTTGCCAGTTTTTGAGTTGGCAGACTAAAATTTCCGCAATAGCGTCGGTGGCTTAGAAGTTTCAACACTTTACTGTGCAGGTCGTGAGTTCGAATCCCGTCATGTACCAATGTCTCAATTTACATATGTACATTTATCCGACGTTCTTACGGTGAAGGAAAACATCATGATGCTTAACACATATCTGCGAAGAAATTCAAAGATATGTGTGAAGTCAACACGCACTGGACCAGCGTTGACTATGGACTTGTCACCTAACTACCGGTTCCAAGGTTCCGAGCGCCTCAGTGGGAACGTATAGTGAGCTGATGCATTAATCATATCTTCGAATCATCAATCTTATAGTTCAAGTTATACTGGTTGTTTATACCGGGTGCACGTGCCACCAGTGCGCGTTGAGCCTGGCGCGCACGGAGTCGGGCACGACGCGCGGCAGGTTGTCCAGCAGTCCACCGCCGGTGATGTGTGCCACCGCCTTCACCGCGCCACGCTGCAGTGCCGGTAGTACACTCTCAACGTAGATACGGGTCGGTTTTATCAGCTCCTCGCCTATAATATACGTTTTTTTTTATTATATTACCTATGCTCTGTCTCCCTTTGTCTCTCTCTTCAGCTCTCTTCACTACGACAATATTAGACTTATTCCGATAGTATTGCGGCAACACCGGCCCTGGTGTTGCCAGTTCGTTTTATATTTTTATGTAATATTTTGTCACTTAGTCCCATTTTTTTCAACTTTTTTTTATTATTAATTACTTTCAGTTTTAAATAATATCATGAAGTTGTTACCGAGTGTGAGTCCCTCTTTGCTGAATGGCGCCTTGTCCTCCAGCGTGAGTCCGGCCTTCTTCATCAGCTTGTGTATCAGACTGAAGCCGTTGCTGTGCACGCCGTTAGATGGCAGACCTATTATTATGTCGCCTACCTGTTTCACGAAAATTATCAAAAATTTAAACTAGATGGCGCTATTAATTATTTTTAATGTTGAAATTTTTAGGTATTTAATTTCGATGATGATGTTAGTCAAAATGACATCAGAAAATAATAAAACCAGGACGTGAACGAAAAATATCCAGTATTAAAATACTAAATTAATAAAATTAATATCAAGTTATGCAAATTTTACTTCACTGTTATGGCAACATTCATAATAGTGGCTGGATTTTTTCCAGTGGGCCTAACATGAATATTTGCGTCAAGTCTTATCGTATCGTCGTCAATAATGTGAAATTCAGTATGAAATTTTTATGTTCTTTACGTCCGTTAAGTTGCACAAATGTCACAAATATTCGTGCTAGGATCACTGATGTGATGTCTTGGTGTTAATCGATGACGTCACAGTACCGTGATATCATTAATCTTGGGCAGTATATGTGAGCGCTCGACGACGCCGAGCGCGAAGCCTGCGATGTCATAAACTCCCGGCGGGTACATGCCCGGCATCTCCGCTGTCTCTCCACCTGCATACAATTTACTTTTAGATTCTGAAGAAATATTTGAAATCGACCAATCTAATTAAAAAAATGTTTGTCAACTAAATTATAAAACAACATATAATCATGCCTATAATTCAGAGGGGTAGGCAGATACCACGGCTCCATTTATTCAAATATTGTGGTCCTGACCTAAACCTTTCTCACTTCTACACACATAGATCTACGCACCTCGGTTTTGGGTGGTCTTAATACCGTCCATCTTGATAATTTCGTAAATTATAAAAAGCCATCGAACCAAAAAACCGTTCATAGGGTGAATGATACAATTTTAGTCCACCCAAAAAAAATCAACTAAAAACTTAATATAAAATATTGATTATTGTATTGTGTCGTTGTATACCTATGAGAGCAGCATTAGCTTGCCGACAGCCATCAGCGATGCCGGCCACCACACGCCTGGCTACATTCACGTCCAGTGCACCACACGCAAAGTAATCCAGGAATGTGAGCGGCCGCGCACCATTGCACAGGATATCGTTCAGACACATCGCGACTAGGTCTAGACCGATTGTGTCGTGTCTGTTAGCGCGCTGTGCAACTTGCAGTTTTGTGCCTACGCCGTCAGCGGCCACCACTAGTACTGGGTCCTGGAAGGTAAAGTTTACAGTAGAAAAGTAACTATATCTTCTTCTTCTTTCTCAGCCGTAAGTCGCCCACTGCTGGGCATAGGCCTCCCCCAAAGATCGCCACGATGACCGGTCCTGTGCTACCTGCATCCAGGTCGCACAGGATTGTACAGTAATTAAATATTATTCAGTCAATAAGGTAGTTTGAATGTTTATTTAGTTTAAATCTACACTTAGCGGCTGATAACCACTAAACAATTTAGACTGAAGCCCTTAGTATTTTAAAATCATTTGCTAGAAATAGATATAAAATAATTTAAGATAGACCAATATTGTTGCTTACCATAATGAATGAAAATTTACCTTATATTCATGTTCAATGGCCTTTAACTGGAAGCAGCCACCGAATCCCCCGAGCCCGCCTATCACTCCAGAACGAGTCGTTGATCTGCAATAACAAAGACAGGGGTAAATTGGATGTTGAATTTAATATCATTCTTTAGTAGGTATATCCATTTTTAAAAATGGTCACAATATTTAAGACTTCTCACCGGCCCATAACAGTTCGCCCCTCTTTCCCCCTATACCTGTGACATGATAAGGGGAAATTTCCCATTTCTACAAGTTCCATTCTCTGTTACCTTGCGAGTGGCTTGATGAGCGAGACGAGAGAGTCTCCAGCCTCAATGTCGACACCGCTGTCCTTGTATGAGAGAGCTTTCTGCAGCGGCGGTGTACCGGAGTATGGCGCACGCAGCGGCTCCATCGCCTGCTGGAACTTCTCCACCACAACTTGGTGTCCTCCTGTCATAGGCAAACCTTAAATATCTCATACGTAATCATTTACTTTTAAAATATCTTATCAGCTCGGAATATTGAACGAGTCGCTGTGTAGACCACGATTTTTGGGGGTAAAGAAGGTAATCACAAATTTTGTAAAGCGGTATACGTCTTCTCAAATATCTGGGTTGCTCAAGGTAACATAGGTTGACGTTGAGCAGCTGAGATATTTGAGAAGACATATATCTAATGGCCAAAAAAGGTAAAAATATTTTTTTAAACTAGGCTTAATTTATTGTATAAATAAGTAAAAAAAAAGTTAATCTGAATATTTTACCTAAGTTAATTTAATTCAAGTAACTTACACAGTGTAACTGAATTACATACTAAAATAGCTCCTTAATAATCTGATATTTCTACATTTTCTAAGTGAGTAATGCAAATAATAAGACTAATATTTGTTCGTCTTCATAACATCAATTACCTTCTTTGCCCATAGCTTCCACCACACCGATGACATCTATGGGATCCTCCACCATGGCCAGCAACTCATCCACGTGGTCAGGTTCCACAATGATCACCATACCAACGCCGCAGTTGAATGTGCGCAGCATTTCGAAGTCTGACACCATACCTATTGAATACAATGAATTTCTATAATTTCATAAAGATGTACAACAATCGTAGCAATGGGTACCAGCAGCAGCCGCCTTCTGTCAAAGTTCATAATAGTTCTGTCATGAAATATATAAAACCTTTTTAGACACAGAAAATGCCATAAAAGAAAAAAATACAGGCCGCACTTTTTTTGACAGACGAGGTATTTTGTGCCATTTGGTTACCGCCATTTTGACGCTGATGATTCTAACTAATAATAGGGATAGAATTAACTGTCAGTAACATCAAGAAACTAAAAAAAACTGTTATTTCCAAGGAAATCACGTATCCATTTATCAGGAGTCAACGCTATTGATCATCGACACATGTAGAGCAAAAAGCAGTTTGTTTTCCGAATTTGGAAAACAATTTCTTGTCCGTCTTACCTTTAGCCTGCAGCCAACCGAATATAGGCTTTATTCTGAACTTGGTAGCGTCCAGTTTAACTTTGACATTAGGTGGCAGTATGCGCGGAATGTTCTCGAGCAGTCCGCCGCCGGTGATGTGCGCCAGCCCCTTGATGAGACCTCGCTTGATGGCCGGCAGTAATGTCTTCACGTAAATAGCTGTCGGTTCCAGAAATTCTTCTCCGAATGTCTTGTTTGATGTTGAAAATGGAGCCTTTTCATGGTAACTGAAGAAAAAAAAAATTAAAAATCTTAATAAGTAACCTATGTATTCTTCCAGGTTGCTCTATGCCAAGTTTCTGTGAGATCCATGCAGCCGTTTTGGAGATACCTTCAACGAAACATCCATCCATCTAAACATTCGCATTTATAATATTAGTAAGATTGGCTTCCGCCCTACTAAGCTATCTAGAAATATATTACCTGTGTCCTGAATCGCTGAGGATCCTATGCACGAGGCTGTATCCATTGCTGTGAGGTCCAGAGGAGGGCAGGCCGAGGACGACGTCTCCAGGTCGCATGGCGTCAGCTCGAGGCAGCTGCTCCCCCGCGTCCACCACACCCACAGCGAATCCCGCCAGGTCATACTTACCCACCTCGTACATGGTCGGCATCTCCGCTGTCTCCCCACCTGGTACCAACATTTGTATGACCTTGTATAAATCGCCTGGTAAAATCTTTCTCACGAATAAATCACAGCGGCATTAAAAGTGTTACTCTGAGACTGATCTTTTTACCTTAATATTGTTTCATAACTAGCGGACGTCCGCGAATTCGTCTGAGCAAAATGGAAAAAGTAGCTTATAGGCAAAATATAATACCTAAACACATCAACTACCTTCCTGTGAAAGTGTCGTCAAAATCCAGTCAGCCGTTACGGCGATGACCCGATACAATCAAAAATTAAGAAAAAAATAGTTTGCCGTTATAAGTATAAATATATCACGTACATGAAATGTAACTTTTTCCATTACATACAGACAATCCAGTTTTATTTACTATATTTATGCATATATTTATCATATTCTTAATATATTACATTTCATATAAAAAATATACTATATTAAAAATAGAGCACCACCGGCTGCGGATTCCCATGACTTAAACAACCAGTGGTGAGGGCTGCAGAGACAGGAACCTTTTCACGATGCGTGCGGTTTCTAGGATAACTGCCTTTTGTATTGGGCCCTTAATCCAACTGTGTAGCGAGAGCTTCTTGAGATGTTGGTCGAAACTCTTCGCTATCTTATTTACTATATCTATTTTTAATTAAGATTAGTAAGTGTTCTAAAAAAGTAGTAGTACTATTACTTCTGTTTCTAGAAGACTATTCATTTGACTAACCTAACAATGCGCACCCCGACATGATGCAAGCATCAGCGATGCCCTTGACAATAGTGGTAGCGACGTGGACCTGCAGTCTGCCGCACGCCATGTAGTCCAAAAACGCGAAGGGCTCTGCGCCCGCGCATAATATGTCGTTCACACACATCGCCACCAGATCCTGACCGAGAGAGTCGAACTTCTCCATCGTTTGAGCCACCTAAAGACAGATCATGACACTGTAAGTATAAAAATGTCAACGTATTTAAGAAACTCTTGTTTAAATTGCCCATAAAACTCCTTTTCCACTGACAGACTAAAATAGAAACTCTCTTTGTATTTAAACGGATTGTAATTATGGTTTTTCCAAGTAGAAGCCAGGGTATGCAATTCGCATGGAGCTAATCTTAGTGGAAAAGAACTTTAAATTGTTCAAAAATAGAAAATCATTTGCTATAGAGATCGGTAAATACTTAGCTTAGACTTATAGCTTGATAATAATTTTTGATATGTAACTTTCGTGTGTACCTTCAACTTGGTGCCGACTCCGTCAGTCCCCTGCACGAGGACGGGGTCCTTGAGGCGCGGGTCCATGGCGGAGAGCTGGAAGAGGCCGCTGTAGCAGCCGAGGCGGCCGAGCACGCCGCGCCGGTGCGTCGCGGTCGCCAGCGGCTCGATCTGACGGACCAGTGTCGCCGCCGCGTCTATGTCTACTCCGCTCTCCAAGTACGACAGCCCGTTTAGTCTGACGAATAAAGTTTACTGTGGTAACGTGTCGTCAATAACCATACAATCTTATATATTAGTATAAATCTCGTTTATTTGATGTTAAGAATGGGCCTAATCGTTAAAAATCGGATTACTTAGATGCTGGATGTTTTCTTATAGTCTTTTTAATTTCACTCTCTTAAAACCTATCTAGTCTATCTATAAGTATCATTAACGGACTTCAATTTTATATTTGAATTAAATTTGATAATAAAATGAAAAATTCTTTTCTCCTGCACCTATTTCTTCTACAAAGTTGCTTCTTCGTATTTTGTAAAAGCCAATTTTTTTATCTCGTATTTCTTGGACATTTCTTTCTTAGAAACAAAGGAAGGGAACAAAAACAAAAAAAGGAATAAACCAAACATTTTATTTGGAAAGAAAAATGATAATTCAAGGAATGTTAAAAAAAATCGTGTTCAAAATTAACAATAATGTTTTACATTGCAACACGTTCACTGCTCAAGTGACATCGTACTGAAACAAATGGACACAACACAATCAAACGCGACAGAAATACTCACAAAAATATTGAGAGTTATAATAACAAAGACAAAAGTAGAGAGTAAGAAGGAAAAGGAGAAAGAGGATAAAAAGAAATAAGATCTATAAAAGAAGAAATGAAAAAGATAAAGAAGCAGATAGATATCAAGTAATAAATAGCAAGCAGACCCTAAGGTCTGTCGAGTCTATCTAAGGACGTAGATCCTTATTGGTAGTTTAAGAAAAGAATAAATAATATTAGGAAGACATTCTAGACAAGATTCCATTAAAAAAATTAGATATAGAAAACGAAATAGTGAAAATTGGCAGCAACATAGCTAAATATGAATACATAATTTTGCAAGCAGCATTTAAACAACTTATATTGGGTTTCTGATCAAGATGTTGGTCTCAGAAACCACCAATAAGGCAGTTATTAAGAGCACTTACTTGGAGAAGGCGCGATGTGCGATGTCTTTGCGGTAATGTGCACCGGGGAAGTCAATGGCCGCGGCCGCCGCGGTGGCAGCCGCAGCAGCAGCACGCAGCGCCGGCGCGCGCGCACCCACCAGCAGCACGCGCCCGCCCCACGTCACCAGCGACCCGTTAGCACCGCGCGCCACCCCGCTGTGGAACACCGCCAGACCGGCCTGCGACGATACTTGCGACAGACCTGGTACACGACAACAACATCGTCACGTCACTGCACCTAAAACATCATTTCCACTAGCAGTATAACAATCAAGACCGAGCTAGTGGTAATTTTACATACATTGTTTATAGAACAGTCACGCGACGTCGGAATTGCTAGGTCAGCTGTGCTAGTGGAAATAGAGACAAAACAGTCCAATTGTTTGTCACTACTATCTCGCAGAGACGACTAAGCCTCCTGGAAGACAAAACTCACCACTAATAACGCAGCCTTTGGTAGAAGTTTCTGGATATCCTTTGGAAGCGATAACGACTCCTACGGCACTCATCTTTGTATTCCAAGCCACTTGATGTTGTTTCAAATTGCCATTCACACATGCCTACAAAAAATAATTAGAATTAATCATTTTGACAATAGCAATAGACATGATTTTGGAGAGTAATCTTTATTGTATACCTTAAAGTCAATTTCCACTAAAGAAACATTGGTACAAACAATATCACAGTTTTTTCAAGTAGAACGAAAGTAATGCAATATATTTTTACGAATATTTCGACAGTGGAAGCAAACCTTAATATGAACTAAACGGTATCTTTTCGCATATTACCTTCATGATGGTGTAAAGATCACTTTCTAGCAGCATCATGAGAACCTGGGTTTCAGGGTCACCGAATCTGCAGTTGAATTCCAAGGTCATGGGACCCGACTTGGTGATCATCATACCCGCGTATAAGACACCTATGGACAAATGACTATCTTATACAAACGAAAAAATACTAGAAACTTTTTAGAAGAATTATATTATGACCTTTTTCAACTAACACGACTAGCCACGTGACTGTTCGTTTGTACATTTATAGCACGAGAATTACTCCATACTACTCGGGTCAGAGAATAGGTCTCGCTGTTATGTACCTAATTTTTGGTTTCTGAGACCAACCATGTTTAAAACATACCGTCATCCCTCTCTCATAAAGCCGTGTAAGTTACACTATTTATAACTCAAGAACGGCTTTACCGATATGCCTGAAAATTAATGAGGAGGTAGCTTAGAGCCAGGAGACGGTCATAGCATACTATTTATTCAATTTTTTTGTTTTTGCCTTGAAGAGCTGCTTTTTATTTAACTTACTAATATTATAAATGCGAATGTTTAGATGGATTTGATGTGGATGGATGGATGGGTGGTCTACACAAATTAAGATTTTTTTATATATCCACACGGACGGAGCCGCGGGCGACTGCTAGATTAAGATAAAATAAAGATATTTTATGCGGGATTTGTCTTAGAAACCAACAATAATTTCATTATGTTTTCGTAAAATTCTTTGCATCACTTTGTCATGCCCGGAACGGGA
Source organism: Papilio xuthus (assembly GCF_000836235.2). Classification (NCBI taxonomy): domain Eukaryota; kingdom Metazoa; phylum Arthropoda; class Insecta; order Lepidoptera; family Papilionidae; genus Papilio; species Papilio xuthus. Next base: position 247,499 of record NW_013530860.1, on the reverse strand, counting down.
CATTGAACCTTGGCATTGGTTCATACGATCATCACTTGTTTTTCCATATTATCATTGCAGACGCAACTTTTTAGTCTATTGCTCACTCTGACCATGTTCCTACTGATATAATATAATTGATCCTTAACTATAAAGCAATTAGGTCTACTTTTCAATGGTTTTCATATTTATTGATGTTTACTTCAATTTATCTTATATCACCGTTTGTGGCATTGGTTATCAATAAATATTGAATAAATTTTCTCATCAAGTTTATTATATATGATTTCATGACGATGATTCGATGATTTTTTTTGATGTTTAGGGTGAGTAAAATAAAATAAAATACTAGGTTAGTTGGACAGAGTGCTTTGCCCAAGTAGTACGTTATTCTCTGCAAAATAGAAGCCACTAAACCCTCCTCTTCTTAGGTATTGGAGCAATAATGACCCCGATATCTATCATAAAGTCACCGTCAACTCATATACGTCCAAGGTAGAACTAAGGTAAGGTATGATAGGGCTGACATAATAAGGCTCAGTCTATACCGAGGGGCTGAAGTCTACCCTAAATAAGGGGGGATTAGTCTAGTCACTAGCGCATTGCGGATTGCTTGAACATATATAATTTCTTCTTAAATATATGCTAGGTTTAACATATATCTAAAACTAATAACCTATGCAAGGAAAATAGGCTCGTTGTATAACTACGAGATAAACAAGAGGTCAGAGTGTGATGACTCTGTACTGAGTATGACGTGGTTGTGATAATACCGGCTAATACTGCTCTATGCCTACCCATCTATTATCTTAATTAGTGCATAATAAAAGTTAAGAAATTATGGCTGTATGTTGATGCTTTTGTCTAGAGAACAAAAAGTTACCAATCTTTTTAAATAGATGGCGTTGATCCTAATAACGATATTGATTTTTTTATCTGTGGATCATTTTATTTATGAAAAGGTTTATATACTAATGAGTCTGTTATTTACTTAACATTAAAAAGTATTATTAGTAATTATCTTAAATTACAGATTTAATCGAATATAACATTACATAAACAAATGTTTAATTATAAGAGAAATTCAAGCAAAATTGTTACTACAGCGATAAGGTGCGTTTGATAGTTACAACCGGTTTAAACCGACCTAAGAAATAACTTAAAATGATTACCACACTTATCAAAAGCAAAAGAGAAAAAAACACACATTTTTTTTAATTCTACTACTAATATTTGCTACAAATTCAGGGGCTTTAGTCGCGGTTAGTTCCGTCACAAAATATGTTAAATCTGGTATAAAATAACGGCCCGATAAGGATCAAGTCCGAAATTTACAGGTCGCGGACGAAAGCGCAAAAGCGTGCCCGTGGCCTCGCCATGATGCGTAGGAGGAACCGAGAAGTTTAGTGGGTATGCTTTAATCCGGAAGAGAATCCCACATAACTACCGCGTCCCCCCCGGGGCGCGGAGTATGCATAAAGCATTCCCCTCTGAAAAAAAAGGATCAAGTCCGAAGATCAACTATGTCAAAATAAGTATGAGATTTTAGTGCACTTTACGCCCGATAGGCGCGCTGTTGCTTCGATACAAATTGCACTTGTCACAATTATTCGTGCTAGGCGCACTGATGTAAACAGCGCCTAGAGACATATGTCAACTGACATAAAGGGCACATCTATCAGTAATGTACAACTCGTGCCGATGGTACGTGCAAGGGTCAGAGGTGGAACGCACCGACTGCCCTCGCCAACGATAAACACCCTATATCATTTTATTATTTAATATATTTGCATCTGACCTGATAGATCTCAAAACGTTGTTTATAGCTACTCATAAATATATGACAAAGACTGTATTGAGACTCCAATCCCGTCCAGCTATCTACTGGTGCCCTGGGCGAGATTTCTAAAGCGTCCAGGGCGAGATTTTTATCGCGCTCTTTTTTTACCATGTCTTGGGGGGGATTAACAGGGTTATATAAGACTATGTAATTCGCAGATCTGTGTCGCCCTTTTTTTTCAGAGGGGAATGCTTTATGCATACTCTGCGCCCCGGGGGGGACGCGGTAGTTATGTGGGATTCTCCTCCATAGCGGAGGCATACCCACTAAACCCCTCTGTTCCTCCAACGCATCGGGACGGGACCACGGGCACGCTTTCGCTTTCGTCCGCGGCCCAGGTCTGTGTCGCCCTGCCCAGCGCCCTGGGCGGAGCCCCAACCTATCGTAATGCCGGAAACAATAATCTCCAAGTAAAGCATAGAATATTCTTGAAAATTTCTTAAGGTAATGACTAAAAATACATTATCGATTTAACCATTCTATTATCAGGAAATATATAAAAATTATAATAATGTAAACAAAGTTACATAATTTTGTCTATGATTTTTTTTCTGTTAAAAATAATCTTATACACAAAAACACGATACGACAAACATATTATTGAAATAAACATAAAAAAACAGAGCCCTAAAGGTTAGATATCTCTATAATAAACATACAAATACGAAAGAATCAATAAAATTACGTACAAATAAACAAGTATATAAATAAGACGTATGTTAGCAACACAACGCTAGGGTTGCGAATCAAACAGCTGACCTTTTGTTAGCCGGCTCAGATAATAAATAACGTAATAAGAGCTACAAAAATTAACAAACAACGGAATATTTTGCGATGCGATAACGAATTGCCAAATGACATTGCCGATGCATTTCGTGGTGAAAATATATAACTCCAAACTTTTTTTTAGTTATTTTTAATAAGTTTTATATTACATAAAAATTTAAATCATATAAATCTTTTTAACCGATTTTTGGCAATGCCATTTACTTTGAATAAAAAAATTTATTAAAAACGGCTTAACCTTAAAAAATCCCTTGTCTATTAAGCGGCTAATCGCGTCCCATTTAGTGACTTACCGTGGGATTCTGAGACTTAAAATCTCAGTTTAAAACATTTTGTTATCTCTGATCTGTCAAAGTTTTTCGTGTCAAAAACCCACGATTAATATTGAAAAAACATCGTAAGGGTCTCACTTTAACCAATTAACGTGTTTAAGTCCGGCAAATTGTCCTTTATCCAATCTACAACTATGTTCTTAATCAATACCGGGTCAAAATACTTACCAACATACTTGATGCCCTCAGCTTTGAGGCCATCAACTGCTCTTTGCAACACTTGATCCTGCACGTCTGCGAGCTGGTCCCTTGTGATAAGCGGGCAAGGGCAGTAAGCGCCCATGCCCCCCGTATTGGGCCCAGTGTCGCCCTCTCCCACGCGTTTGTGGTCCTGTGCTGGCGGCATCATCGATACCGTCTCACCATCTGTGAAAGCTAGCACCTGGAACAAGTTACATTTGAAATAATTTATTATTCAACCCCAACATCTTGATGTGGAGGTAAAAAATAATATCAGTATTGTAAAACACATATCGTGGGTTTCTAAGACCAAAAAACCCATTTAAAACATAGTGGTATCTCTGTTTTGTCACGGGTGACAGAAAGGCATAGAGGTCTCAGAAACCCATTGATAGATTATCAGTTGTCATGGCAACGTAAAAAAGTAATTAGCAGTAATTTCCAAAAATAGCTTTTTAATTCGTAATCTTATCCAGGACCCCAATGGCAGTGGCGACAAGCTATAGTTTGTTTGTTCGTCGTGACCCCCGGATAACGTTGCCCCAAGATACTCGTTGTGGCGTAAAAACATTGATAGTAAGACTGAGGTAAACGTAGTTAGTAATAACAATCAGATATTGTGACATGACGCAATATGTTTACCAGTAAAACATATGTTATATTGGACAATTATACATAAAGCGAATCTAAGATAGCATCTACTTCCATATCTAATTAAAGTGACATAATAAAAGCTACCATATTTAAAAAATATACTCAAATGTGATGAAAAATAGAACATAGAGTAGTCAAAATTAAACCAATATGGCTATTAAAAATAGTACCACTTTATACCCAAAAGCTGCAAGTAATACCACAAAATAAGGTAACATAACTTACGGAAACTTCATCTCCTTCTAGAAGTTCTTCAATCACAACTGTCTGACCTGCAGAGCCATACTTAGCATCTGTCAGTATCTCATCCACAGCTTGACAGGCTTCCTCTTTACTGGAGGCTACGACCACACCCTTGCCAGCTGCTAGGCCTGATGCCTTCACCACTAATGCTGGGTATGGAGCACTACAAGGAATAAATTATATGTAAGAATATATCTTCTTTGTGTCGGTTCTTCATGACAAACCAAATTCAAAATAATTAAGACTACATGATTTTTGTATCAGTTGAATTAAAAAAAATAAAAATATTATTAATCAGAAATACAAATAAATGTTATAAAAATTAATATACTGTTTAAACAAATCTTTAATTAATACAAAAATTAAAATGATGTCAAAAAAATTTGGGTGATCAAATTTGCCATAACCGATGCCAAATGGTATAAACAAACAAGTTTACATTTCAAATTACATTCAACATTTGTTTAACTAAAAAAAAGCTTGCTAAAATAACTTACGTCTTGATAAACTCCTTAGCTGCAGTAGCATCACTGAAAGACTGAAACCTTGCAGTTGGGATTTGGTACTTCATCATGAATTTCTTTGACCAGCTCTTATTGGCTTCAATCTCTGCGCCAGCTTTCTTCGGGCCAAAGCACTGTATGCCCAATGGCGCGAGAGCATCTACAATTCCATTGGCCAGTGGGTCTTCTGGACCAATGACAACCAAATCTATAGAGTTCTCTTTGCACCATTTTCCTATTGCCTGAGAAATAAGAATTGGATATTTTAAATATGAAAAAAAATAGATTGATTTTAAATTATTTATATTGCACTATATACTAGTCTGATAATTAAAAAATGCCTATTTAATAAGAAATTATCTTGTACTCCGTATTTCGTTCTTTTGTTGTGTCACTTAGTTCTTAATAAATAAATTACAGCCGAGGAAATTGCTGATCGAAATCTATTAGTTATGGTTTTTAAAAAAAATTGTAGTTTCTGAATTATAATAGAAAAAACAATATTCTCTTTAATAATACAAAATATAGATAAATAATTTCTCTCTACAGCAATGGTTTACAGATCCATTATTTTAAGATAAAAGTTCATAATCAACGAATTTGTACAAAAGCAGGTCAAAGGCTATCACAGTGATAGCTTTCATTAATTCATAGAAATAATAAATTGCTGCCAGTATCTAAATTTATAAATAATACGATTGAAATTGAGTAATTTAGTTTTACGATTTGTTAACAGTTGTAATGGAAAAGGTGAAAACTTTTCCTGGTTGCATGTGATGAATCGACCAGGCTTTAATTAACATGTGCTTCAAACTCTTAAGTATTTTATCTCAATAATATGTAAAATATATGAAATCCATGAAATATTATTCTCTTCAAAAATTACCATATTTCAAAGATATAATTTTCTTTGAGTAAAGGTGCCAAAGTTTATGAATAATTACAATAAAATAGTGCATTACAATAGTGTTGCAGACACAGCTTACCTGGTGAAGAGAGAAAGGGGTGTACCCTAATAACTAGTCTGTTAAATGCACTTTCCCTTAAAATCTCATTGGAAAAGGGTGGGAAGAGGATTAGAATTTGGACCTCCGTACACACATTCATCAGACAAAACGCGACTTCACTTCACTTTACCGTCGTGGTATTGCACCGGTCTACGGTGCCATTTGTGCAGTAGCTAATGCTGTTGCGGACTCTAATAATTTTGAATTATAACTTTAATTAATTGATTGAAACTTACTGCAAAGTCTTTGATGTCAATATCGAGATTCTCAACCTTGTTTACAGATGAAATGCCGACACTGCCGGGTGCACAGAAAATCTGTTTTACATAAGGAGAGTCCGCTAATTTCCAACAAAGTGCGTGTTCTCGTCCTCCACTTCCAATAACTAAAACTTTTGCTTCAGGCATGTTAAATACTTTTTGTAATAATTAAACACGTTGAATAGTTATAGTAACAGTAGTTAAAATGTTTCAATCACATAAACTTAAAATATATTTTTATATAAAAGTAATACTCATACAATATAAACTTAATAAACTAAATTAATAAAAATAAAGTTAAAAAAGTTCATAAAACTTTTAAATGCCACTTTAACTTTAATGTTTGATGTTTGTGCCATGTGTCACCCGAATACATTGGATTTTCGGTCTCAACTGCCACAGAGTAACAAACAAAAGGAGAATGATAACGATAATAAAGTTAACTGCTGACGCAACTTAGTAATTTTATTGATAACAGGCTTACGTGTAAAATACTATTTATGTGTATTTGTATAGAATTTTTTGTAACAAAAAGTTTTCTATCCCGTTCTTGAAAATAGGCCCGCAAAATCTAATGTACCTACAATTTGTTTCAGTATTTGGCTATGTTAAAAAAAAAAAACTATTGTTTTATCAATAGTAATATGGTTAATCTAAACTAGAATAACTTACACTATATTGCAAAAGGTAGCTTAGTTCAGAATTCTTCTAATCACAAAACATTATCAATATATAAAGATGCGCAACTTAGGCGCTAGAGGCTTTAAAAGTTTCCAAATTCATGAATATTTATTAAAATATCTCGAGAAGACTAATATATCAGTACACAGTGTACATATTTATTCATATTGAATCCATGATTTTTGTTTGTTAACACTACCTGTCTACCTACTGTCCTACCTTTTTGCGGAACAAACCTTTGTTATAAAACAATAGGGCGCTTGTAGTCATGAGTATTAAAATTATATACCTATTAATTAATTTACAAACTACCTTATAATTTTGAGTAATTTTATTACATTTGTTTGTATCTTTTATATACTCTTTATTTTATCTACAGAAAATGGAACGTTAACAAATATGGCGATTAACTTATTCTTGCTTCTTGTCATTTTATTGTGATGCTCGTTGTGTAAAAAGTAGTTTTAGCTGCGAAAAAATGGCTGACACCGGACTACGTATGAATTTTGCAGCTTTAAAGAGGGCAGATCCATATGCGCGGGAAATAATCGATAGTGCTACCCACGTTGCTCTGTATACATTCGAAGAACAAGAATGGGAGAAAACTAACATCGAAGGCGCATTGTTTGTGTACAGTAGAAATGGTGAACCGTATCATAGTTTGGTAATTATGAACAGATTGAATACGAATAATTTAATTGAACCAGTATCGAAAGGAATAGAGTTACAATTAAAGGAGCCTTTCCTGCTTTATAGGAACTCCAAGTGTCGTATTTACGGCATATGGTTTTACGATAAAGACGAATGTGTTAGGGTGGCCACAAAGTTGAATTCTATAGTTAAAGATTCGATGAAACCGGTTGAAAATATGTCTCAAAATCCTGTATATAATCCACCTACTAACTCTAGTGCCCCAGTTGATATATTTACAATGCTGAGCAAAGCTCAAGATGATTTTAAATCTAACAAAGGTATAACGAACAAAAATGAATCGACACCGTCTAGAGCTCCTGATATGACGTCGCAAAGCGTAATGGACTTTTTTGCTAAAGCTGGTAGCGGCGCCGCTGCGCAAATGCCGGCAGTGACTTCCCTTCCGTCACCTGGCGTTTTTGGTCCGCGGCCGTCCGATTCTCGCGAAGGTCCGTTGCTTCTGCAAAGGCTGATGAGTAACCCTGCACATACAGTGGAACACATAGAGAAGCAACAAAGGTCAGTCACTCCCCAAGAGAGTCAAAATGCTAATGGTGGCATTCCTTTGGACACTGCAATGAGGCAGAATAGTGGATTCCCACTAAAATCCACACCAGTTGACTCACAAGGCCAGCAAAGGATATCCAATATGCAAAAGATGCCGCTAGACACAGTGGATGCTAATGGTCCCAATCCTTTAGAGAGTGAACTGAATCTAATGCACATTTCATCACCCAAGCCGACCTCACCATTGGCATCATATTTGAATCAATCGCAGGACCTTGGTCACCCGGTAAGCTCTTACAATGGTAAATTTGAAGAAGTGGGAATGTTCCCATTGGGTAATCCTTTAGCTGCTCAGCAGAAACCAGCTCTGATGCCTCCAACAATGTTCACCGTTACCTCGGGAGGTGATGTCCAGCCATCACCTGAACCTTTGACTAGGAATCAATTACTTCAAGCTTTCAACTATCTTCTTAAACATGATGCTGATTTTGTTAACAAGTTACATGAGGCTTATGTAAAATCTTTTTCAGAAAAAGCATTTTCTGTTTCGTAATTTGACTCAAAGCTATTGTTAGCAATCAACATGTACAGTTGTAATTTGAAGTATGAGTTGTTTAAATGATGTTGCGTAGACCCTCTCTAGTTTTATAGCAACTTATTTGGAAAGATTATTTTTAAATAAGTTTTAAACGTTTGACTGTGTCATTCAAATGATTATAGAGAATAAATTTTAGTAACATCACAAATTAAGAAATTTATCTGTACAAGCTGTTTGTGATATATTCTTGAATTGAATGTCTATGACTATAAAATATAGTATAGAAGTGCTACATCGACCCTAATTGCAGGTAATCTGTTACCTGAAATTGGTAAAATTATTCAACTGTTGCTCTCCTTTCTTTACAATGGACTTAGTATAAGTTTTCTATTACATATTTTCAGTTAGAACTACCAATTTGACGTAAAAATGCTGGCTGGCAATTAATTTTTTTCTTTATATAGATATTTATGATGAGTCATCTCAAAGAGATGATGACAAAAATTTATGACAGTTTGTTGCAATAAAACATAAAAAAAGTAATGGTATTTGAGATAATTATATTGCTTGATTTTAAGGACTTGAAAATACTATTTTTAGAAGGTAGAAATACTTTCGTCCGGTTAAATTTTACTCATTGTATACCTTTATTTCTGATAAGATTTTGAAAAGTCACATGTTTTATATTTTACAAATTCTTAAAACTTTTCAACAGCATGTTACTCGTTTTAGAAAATCGTAATTGTTATAATAAGGAATAATTTTGATAAACAAAAATACAGAATACCCTGCCCGGGAGTCCAGTGAGCGAATAATTAACTTAGTAAGCCTATTTTGTGTACATAAAAAAGGTTGTGTAAACATCAATATTTTGAATGAGATAGTTTGTGTATATACGAAGTAATCCATGGTTTAATTAGTTTAAAATATGCTTCAAACCTACATAATTCATTTAAGAAAAAAAATGCAATAAAACAATTATTCTTTGGCAAATTCTTTGACATAGATTAATTGTATTATAATTTATTGTGAAAATCCATCTTTTACAATAGTTTTCTAAAATACAAATAGAAAAAAAAATCTAACATCTTGAATTCATTATCTTCATTCATAGTTTCACCACAAACTATTTATTATAAAAAAAAAATTGTTTTCTTTTCAATCATGCACACAATTTTCGTTTACTGAGAGTAATTAAAAAATAAAATAAAAAATATAATGACAAACTGGAGTTATACTCCCTTATTGTTATATTTAAAAATACCCTGATGCTTGCAATATATGGCCTACACGATCTTACATTTTTTTTTGGCAGAAAATGTACAAATCATTAGAAAGACATTGCATCAATAAAAAGCCTTCATGAAATGTTTGTAGACAATGTAAAAATGTGATTTTGTGAACAATTTTCATAGAAACCAAAATTTAAACAGATTATTGAAATTAAAGGTTTGATGAAGTAATTCAGTTGTTTTTATTATCCCCACTTTCAATGGCTTGGCATAGTGCTGTTCACTTCGCAACGCAAAGAAAAAACCAACTAAATTTAGTAAGTTCCAAAATGTTTTCCTTACAACTTCATAGACAACATCGCTTCCAGTAATGTTTTAAGACATGCCTTTAAATTATATAAGAATTAATTTAAAGGAAAAAACATTAAGTTTCATGATTAGAATAAATAAAAGAAAACGAAATAGTTTTAAAATCGATTTAATATTGCTATTTTACAAATCGTTTTGAACTTTGATCATCATGAGACCATAAAATTGTTTAACAATTTCTTTATCTCGACACAAGTAGCCTTTACGGCTAGTTTACATTGGTTCTATTGAGAAATAAACTAATGGTCAAGGCAATTTCAAATTTAAACAGAAAAATAAAACATTTATCTTTCCAAATTACAATCCATTTTTTTTATCGTAAATAGCAATAAATACAAATAATCAAATGTACTATAATTGTCTGATTTATTAGAAAGTTTCCACTATTAAATCTTGTTTAATAATTTGATATACAATAAAAATATAATTAAAAAAGTTGACTGTCATCATCATCATCGCCGAGGGGCTCGGAGCCTACCCAAAGTTATGGGTGATTAGGCCATAGTCAACCACGCTGGCCAAGTGCGGGTTGGTTGACTTCACACATATCTTTGAATTTCTTCTCAGATATGTGCAGCATCACGATGTTTTCCTTCACCGTAAGAACGTCGGATAAATGTACATATGTTAGTCAGAAATCGAAAAAACACATTGCTACATAGCGGGAACCCGGGACCTGCAGATTGCAAGTCAAGTGCTAAACCCTGAGCCACCGACGCTTTGTATATACATAGAATTTATCATAGTGTTAAAAATGTATGAGCTAAATTTGAAATTGCCTCAATTTTCACATTAGTGCTTATTGAAATAAATCATTAAACGCATAAATCACATTGTTTGTCTATGTTATGCATAAATAAGATAACAAGGATCACGATGGATGAATAAAAAAATATTATTTTTTTTTACATTGTGCTACGCATTGTGTTATGTTTACTTATTTATACAATTGTCCAATATTTGGGAGTATGTTTAAATCGTTTTAGAGTTTTAAATGACATAGTACGAGAAATATATACCGACCAAACTTTCTGTAAAGTGACAGGTGGCGCCAAATATGGTAATACAGTCAGCTGATTGGCGGAAATTATAACAATCGTTCGAAATTTAAAAAAACGGCTGCAGTTTCCATATCACTTTACGGATAAATTGGTGAGATATTTGTACACGTATTTATATTCTTTAAAAGGCATTTCCACTGGGGCAACACCTTTACAAACAAGTTTTTACAGGACTTTTGCCAGTGGAAATTCACGTTTAAGTATAGAATTCTTCAAACACAAATCGACAATTAAATTCCAATGATAAATGTCAAATTCGTTGGATTGGCAAAAGAAACACGCTTTAATCTCATTTTGTAAATGAATCACTTGTTTTAAAGATTTTACACTTGATATGAAGACTATTTACAATAAGAGAAATCAACATAGTTAAGTTTTTCTCTGTTAAGACTATATATAGAACTAAAGGTAGATTTACATTGTGTACGTAAAATTTAGCAATACCCACGTAACACCGTCATACAAATACATAGATTAAGTATATCCAATGCACGATTAGTCTAACAAATAATAATTTCCCTTTATAAAATGACTGTACAATGATAAAATGTTACACTTTATATACAGCATGTTTCAAAACGTACAAAAATTTTGTATCACTAGAAGAAATGACGATGCTACGTTCCTCACGCTAAAATTACAAACCCTATACAAAAACAGTAGAAAATTTGTCATAAAAGGTGAGTAAATTCTCTCACAATTTACCAAATATTTATAAAGTATATTCAGACAAAAACTATTGACAACCTTTAAAGTTTTCGTCATGTGACAAAATAGGTTTCTGTTAATAATTGATGATAGATAGTGGTCACAAGATTGTCTTTTTTTATATCATAAGGCGACAAAAGAGCGAGCGGCCACCTGAAATCGCTGAAGTAGCGAAGTGACAGTTGCCCATAGGCATACGCAATTGCATATGTGTCGCCTACCTTTAATCGACGGAGGAGAGGATGCACAAAAAGAAAATATTTTCCCCTTCCCATGCATCCTCTCATCCGGAAAGTCCACTTCTATCCCATCCTTTCCTTATAAGAAAAAAGGTGGGAAGGGAAAAAGGACTAAATTAGGCCTCCGGGACGCACATTCATCAGACTGTAATTGGAATTGCTTCCACTTGACGCCTGTCTTTTGTGTGGTCGTGGTATTTCACCGGGCGAGCCGGGCCGATTCGTGCGAAGATGTTAAAGCGGGCTCTACCACTGTTGTCTTGTTTTGTCTGAATATAGTTTTATAGACAAAACTGCTGAACCGAGACCAAGCTAAGTGTTTTTTTTCCATTCAGCAGTTAGTCGCACACGGCTAAGTGCTAAGTGGAAAAAAGGTTTAAGTGCTGAAATCGATACAAAAAAATATAAGCTTGGAACTATCCACCGAATACTGTATTTTAGTAATACTTGGAGGTTCACAATCAGTTCAGAGCCAGCCAACGAGTAATATTAACTATATTTTTTTTATCATTTTAAATAACTACGTATTTCAACTATTTGGTTTAAACACTTTCTGTAGAATGATCTCAAAAATCCCTAAAAAATCAACTAAGTCGAATAATTAAGTAAATGGCATAAAAATTATATCATTTAATACAACTTACTGACATACTTTTAAATTGGAAAAAACCTTTGAATGTAATCATGGTATAAAATTAAGTATTCAATAAAAAAATGAGTATTTATGAAAAGTGTAATTTTCTGCTCACTTCGAAAATATTACCAAAAAATGCTTCTGTAGCAATTTTTACGAACATCCAAATAAAATCTGGTCACTTCACTACGGTAATGACAAATAGATTTATCGTCTCACGTCTTCTGGTTGGTTGATACGTTTGTGTGCGTGTTAGCGAGCGTTCCCATTGGCTGTCCCTACGCACAAAAGAAAACGTACGTCGCAACTACAAATGCAGTGAACTTCGGAGTCAAAATAACAATTACTATAGATAATGTAACAATTTAAATTTCTCATTGTCTGCTCTGTGAACGCTAATTTAGCTAAATTTAAAGAAAACATGACTTAAAGCTCAACCCTGTCGTTCCTTATAAAATTGCTATTTAATTCGCGAATAGAGAGGAGTTTAAAATCAACGCGAGCAAAAATGTTTGAAAATCCTTTAGTTTTTATCTAAGCTGGCTTGGCTTACATGTATTTTTGAAAAAAAAAAATTAAAAAAAAATTGCATAATTTCAAACAATGCATATAAGATTTCATTTCTTCACTTACCACAATATAAAAAGCGTATAACTTGGCATTCATAGACAAAAATATATTTTATAGTAATACCAAACTTTGAAAAAAATTGATTTTTCCAATTTTATTATGTTTAAACCAACATTTTTTCGTAATTTTTTCATAATCCACGAAAATAATCAAGTTTTTTTCTTTAAATAATTATATTTAGAAGCTAAACCAACTTCCACGAGCAGACAGAAAATCAACAGATTAGGATTATTTTGTACGTGATAGTTCTATTACTACTGTATTGTCATAAATCAGGTACAACACTAAGACGGTAATTTAGCGGCTTAGTAAATTATAAAAAAAAAGATTTCAACCAAGGTGTAATTTTTACCCCCATTTTTTTATAAATACTAAATGAAATGAATTTAACAGACTAACAAGTAATTAATCGACACTTATCACACCAATTTAATTTGTTTTAAAGACTCCTTTGACGGTCAAATTTCCAATTTTTTACATCAATTTTTTTTACCGTCTTAGTGTAGGCCTGTATTTATATTCACAGCGCATTTGCCTTAAAATAAATGATATTAAAGTACTAAAAGCGATTTGCCTTTTTTTACTAATCATTTTGTTGTTTAATAAAACACAAGTATGTTATAAAATCCGGCAAATCGTCATCTAAAATTATATTTACAATTTCTAATGTTATTAAGTTATATAAAAATTAATTCAATATTAAAAATTATGACTGTAAAATATGTTATTACATATTCCGTTAAAGTAACATATAAATGGAAATATAAAAAAAAAAAATTTGCCATTTTTTTCTTCTTTCAAGTAGTTTTATTTGGCAGTGTACAAAATGCCAGGCATGTATGAAAAAAATCTATGTTTTTTTTTTAATTTTCATAATGGCAATTTTGTAACCGCCATAAATCTGACAAATTAGATCTCGTTCGGTTTAAATTTAAAAAAAATAAATTTCACAGGAATATAAAATATTCTCTGTATTTAATAAAGGTGTAAGCGAATATTTATTTCATGAAATTTTATTTTGCACTTTTGAAATATTTGACATAAATAAAGATAAGGACATTTTCATGCCATTTTATGATAACCTCAAAATTACTTTCCAAAAATTTACAATTTATTTTTGAAACTTAAATTAATAATCAATCAAAATATAATTAAAAGGTAATTTTCTAATGATTCTTGAAAAAAGAAATCTAAATTGAAGTTAATAAAATTTTAGTACGAATTAAAAAGTACAAAAGAAATAGGATTTTTCTATTAAACATAATTTGATTTTAATTGCAAAGGCAGTGGTATTTCTAATCACACAAAAATATGAAAAGTTATTCAAATTAACAATAATTAAAACTATACTAATTTCAAAAAAAAAACATATTTTACAAACGTCGAAAAACCTTTACGCGGGAAAATGTGACTTTAGTGACATTTCCCGATCGACATCTTGAATACCGCAGCGTTGACGGACAAGTTTAAACTTCAAATATATACGTCTATCTCACTCATAGGCGATATGACAGAGACGCGTAGAGGTCACACGCAACCACAGATAATGTCCGTCTACACGAGTAGCCGGCTAACATACATAGTCTATGTATACACGCTAATCACATTTATTTATTTATATATAAAAAAACAAAACATTTTAAACCCATTTATCTACGTTATTACTATATGTATATTTTAATAGAAGCTGGGGTCCTAACAAGTGACAAAATAAATAGATTCGGGCGTTGTTACCGCACCACACATTTTGTACAAAAGCCGGTTTATATCTGAAAGAGAAAGAAAAAGAATTTGACTTAATTTCACTCACATAATTATATTTATTTACTAACTTGGATGTGGTGAAGGTGATGCATAAGATGCAAGTTGAAACCCAATGTTTTAATACATGTAAAGTCAACCCACACTGAGCCAGCGTAGTTGACTATGGCCTAGTCACCTGTATTATGGTCTCCGGACCTTTCAATTGGAATAATCATATTTGTCTAATATGACTACAGTACAGTCTACAGTGGATTAGGGTTGTTCCCCTCAGAAAAGTTTGTGCTTCTTTAAGCTTTTGTTAATATTTAGTAATAGTTAGCAGCTGTTGGCAATCATGGTGAGTAAATAGTAGCTCACCTGGGGATACCAGAGGCGATTGAGGTGCAGATTACGCGAGAGCACGGAACGCACGTCGTGCGTGAAACGCAGCGCGTCCAGCACTGGCAGCAAGTTCAACAGCGCCACGTCCAGTGGGTCCGAAAACCACGACTTTATTGGTATCGCGTTATCTGAAACACAAGACAAACTAATAATAATATTGAGACAAAAGTGAAAAGTCGTCACTAAGGAACTCTTTAAGATTGAGTCACCAATGGGATTAATTATCAGAGAAATTGTAGTTAAATCACTAGTGGAAAAAGGGTTTATAAATACTTACTAGGATACATAATAGGATATTTCCAATTAGAAATGCATACAAAGCACACAAAGACAGTAAAATATTTTACCTGGAAAGTCTCGATATGCGCCCGGTGAGTTATCCAGTATAAACACCCTGTTTAGGTCGTCACATATTGACGACAGGTTCTTTGTGTATGATCCGTGCTCCGGAGTGCAGTGTTGTCTGTAAAAATCATAATGCCACAACAATATATTATAACATGCCACAAAATATATAGTAAACTAGCTGTCGCCCGCGACTCCGTCCGCGTGGATATATAAAAAAACTTAATTAGTGTAGCCTATGTGTTCTTTCGGACTATATCCTATAAGTATGCCAAATTTAATCGAGATCCGTTTAGCATTTCTAGAGATATCTTCAAACAACCAACTATCCAACATTTGCATTTATAATATTAGTATTTTAAATAAAAAGCAGCTCTTCAAGGCATAAATTCTAAAAAAAAATGAATAGTATCCTATGTTCGTCTCCTGGCTCTAAGCTACCTCCTCACCAATTTTCAGCCATATCGGTAAAGCCGTTCTTGAGTTATAAATAGTGTAACTAACACGACTTTCTTTTATATACATATATGTAAAAGTACATAATAAATAAATACTTTTTTCACCAGCACAACACTTAGCAAGCAGGCCATAAAGATTAAAAAAAGAAATTTCCTTACCTGTAAAATCGACGCCGTAGTATACCCCGTCCATTGTCTAGTTTGTCTGCCACCGCTGCACCATATATCTCCATTGAGGCTGTAAACACCACTAGCTCATACCATTGTGACACCTGGAAGATTGTTTAAGAACAATATTGTTTTTAATTCCTACAAATTAAACAACAAAGACAACTGATGCTCTTAACCAAGACTACAGACTTCTATCTGGAATATTTGTAGGACATCTCTTTATTAAAATTACTCCTGGAATTGTGCAACAACTAAGAAAACACAGAGCTGAATATTATCTACTAGATTTACTACAAGATAAACTGCAAAAAAAAAATGATTTCATAAGTATTTTTTGAGGGTCCAATTAGTCCCACATCTTTGATTTGATAAGAAGAGGTCTATTTGCTAATTGGATGCTAATTTAATAAATTGCAAAAGTGTTAAAAGTATAGAATTATAATTTTTTTAATTGTTTTGTATGGGAAATAAACATAAATTGTAGGTGTAAATGCCTAATTCATCAAACATTACAATTGTTTATCTATGGTATACTTACTATATCTAGGAAGTAGTCGACATGCGGCCTTTTATGTACAAAGAATCTGACTGGATGTTTGTCTATGGTCACTTTGAGCACAAAGTCGGGGGGAGTCCCAGGTTTGACAGTTGGCCGCAGCATCGCATCATGATGTGAATGTATTAGTGTTTCATCAAGATCTAACACAAGCATTTTTCTTTTTACTAAACCTGAAACAAAAATTAATGCTCATAGTATTACTTTATCTTATTTTGCTTAACCATATGGAGGGAATGAATGGAAGGAGGAAGGAAGTCGAGTGAGGCAATGCAACAATAACCAAATAACATGGTTAGATATGATATTCCAATTTTTTATTGTTGAAGAGGTAAATAAGCACAGATTTGTCTTATATCTAGTGATCAAAGAAAAAGAATTATTATCAGTTAACATCTTTAGAGAGAATTTCCTCACTTCTTAATAACCATAAGTTTAATTGCAAACCATTCAGTCGGGATTTTGAAGGACAACTACTTTAAACATTCAAAAGCTAAATCATGTCTACTTTGTATGCACATATGTATGTATGTATGTAAATCCTATAACACTTTGTGAAATGACACAGCAATTTTAAGTTGTAATTTAAATGCAAAGTCATTTTACTGTTATAAATGTGATTCTCGCTCAAAGTTTACTATTATGTTGGTAACATCAATTTAATAATTATTGATTGATAAAATACTCAAGAATACAACCTATATTAAGAGCAACCAAACTATGTTAGTATGCTGAAGCAGCAAGAGGTGCGTCGGGGCTGTGCTAAATGGAGCTTCATAGTCTCTACCATTCCCTTTGGGATATGGCTACAATTTATGTTATTAAATTATTCAAACTTTCGTGAGATTTTATACTAAACTGATATAAACACGGCTAAACACTCACGTATATTCGTCCGGTGGCGGCACCGACTAGTTTCAAGCCCATCGGGGGCCCTTCATCAGGATGAGTGGTACTGGTATTATTTCGCGGACGCGGCCCGTCGCTCACTGAGCCCACCGGATGAATATTCGTGAGTGTTTAGCCGTGTTTATATATCAATTTATGTTATTGTTGATAATTTGAAAACAATTTGGAAAGATTTAATTTTAGTATATCAACATTGTTTCAAATAGGTTTTATAATATTCCAATTGGAATCATTATGATTATGTTCAAAGCACTAATATCTTTCATTGACTAAAGTACTTCACTACATGATCTTTATGTAGTAGAAGTGGAACAGATTATCCTTCTAATATTATAAATGATTGTCTGATAGATATCTGAAAATTGGCATACATGTAGAACATAGTCTGGTAGGACACATGGGGTACTTATTAACATTTTTTAATTCTACGGTGACAGATTTGTAGGGAACAGCAAGTTTAAATATATATTTTCAAATATGATAGTACTAAAAGTGGGTTCCTAATGTTTATTTCGGTGATTTCATTTCAAAGCTTACAAAAGTTCAAACAATTATTGTCTAGTTGTAATACTGCGAGCAACGGCTAATGTTCAAGCAACATTATATGCAAATATTTAACTTATGAAATATAAGAAAGTATATTGACGTTTTGTAATAAAAGATAACAATATCAATATGATAAGCAAGACAGTGATATTAATAAATATGAATGACGAAAAAAAATTAATCAAGTCCATTATTGATTAAATAAATATTGCATAAAATATGAAAGAAACTGTTGCCTTATAATATAGTATTAGGTGAAATATTTCATGACAATATTTATTACAAAATTTGCTTGTTTACATGGGACAGTGTACATGCAAATTATGGCTTTCGAATACGAAAGTATATTAGTTGATAATGTTCGTCCTAAAGATAAATAGATTGCAATTCAAGCAAATCATTCTAGCGTTTGCAATAAAAATAATAAGTTACTGATAAAAACTGATTATACTCACTCAGCCTGTGTCGAGATACTGGTGAAAGAGGATAAATTTCATATTTGACAGATTGATACTGAGCCAACTGCAAAGGAAACACCACATGTAGGCACACAATATACTTTTCTAATTCACCAAATTAACGATTCAATTCTGAAATATTATATTTACCGCTCGATA
Source organism: Papilio xuthus (assembly GCF_000836235.2). Lineage (NCBI taxonomy): Eukaryota > Metazoa > Arthropoda > Insecta > Lepidoptera > Papilionidae > Papilio > Papilio xuthus. Next base: position 228,676 of record NW_013530860.1, on the reverse strand, counting down.
CTGCTTTCTAAACATATAACAAAAACAACTCCATACTTTGGATGCGATAAGCATGAACGTGCGAAGGCCCATCTGCAATTGTTTCAACATTTGAAAGGTTTATAAAACGATCACTAGAGTACAGATACCGCGACTTTTAAACAAAAGCGTAGGAAACGAGATCATTGACGGCGTTATTCAAAATAAATTCAATAAATACAAGCGCCGAAAACATCTAACCCGCCATGACATAATCGACCCAGTTCACGAACCATAAACAAAGTAGAAATTTTGCTTTCAATCAAAGAGTATATAAAATAAGAGACGGGACTCTTGACTAATTAGATACACAAACGGAGAATAACAATTGACATTTTCAATGCTAGCAATATTATGAACAAGTCTACGTTGCTACCAACCTAAAAAAATCTATCTGTCAGTTTCCTTTTTGACGTTTGAAAGTATTATTTGAGGGAAAACAATTTGGAAAAATAAAATAATTTCGTTAATTGCAACTTTAATTTAATCTTCTGACTAAAGTGAACATATTTTAAGAACGCAACATAATGCTCATTGCTTTCGTAATAATACCATTATTGTTTAGTTCACCAACAAAATACCCCAACTATAATAAATGCTTATTTGTTCCAGTTTGTTTATTTGATAGCTCATATTTTCTGATAGAACTGGAGTAGTAGTGCCACTCTCGTCGGGAGAAATAGAATAGCACTGGAAAGAGATTAGCTCCTATCTGTTGGTAAAGTATTTAGAAAATTGCTAACAAGACAATATGCATTGAAGCAAAACAAATCGTCATCATCAAGCTCACTATACGGACACACTATATTCCACTGAGGAGGTCGGAGCCTATCCTCAAGAATGCGACTAGGTTTTATTCAACAACGCAGAGCCAGTGAGGGTTGGTTGACTTCACACATATCTTTGAATTTCTATGCAGTTGTATGCGATTTGTTATTACAGTAAGAATGTCGGATGGATGTTATCATGAAATTCGAAGAATGAATTACTATATAGTGGAGATCGTACCTGGATATGTAAAATTTGATCTGGTAAAGCACCAACTGCACTGCCGACGCTCCAAATAGTCCCCTAATCTAAACTTTTCCTATCAAAACATTGCAAATGTAAAAGTCATGTTAAATATAATGTAATGTAAAAATAGAATACAATATTTAAGTTTTACTTTAAAATTATCATGAACCTAAAGATTCCGCATATTAACTCTTTTGTTATTACTATTCTCCATAGATGTGTAACCTATAGATTCCTTAACGAGGAAAAATAATGAGCTTAGGAGGCATCATTTTGGGGTAAAGTACCTGTGTTGAAATTTAAATTACTTGTAAGAAAATTGTATACAATCTCTGTTTATTTTTTATTACTTAGTTCAAAAAAGGTTTAGGTTTTATTATAAGTTGTGATATTTGTAACATCCAAATTTAATAAATTAATTTTGTTTCATATTTTTCACTAAATGGTATTTTTTTTATCTTTTGTACTTGATACTTAATTCCCTATATTTTATTATATTTTTATTTTCTATACACCATTTCCCAATTTCGAGAAAATCTTGTTATGCTAGTGTATGTATTTTATATTAAAGTCTAATACACATTACTAAAAATTGTCATATTATTAACATCAAACTAATATAAAAAACTAAATCTATAGGTTAATATTGACATTAATATAGTTACTAGCATTTCCTGCAACATGGTGACTCTTTTTTAGATTTGCGGTTAAACTACTCCATATAATAAGTTATTTTTCAAATTTAGTATAGAATTACAATTATCCAACAATCAAACTTTGTAGCACAGATGTTGCAGCGACATGCAGTCAGTAATTCTGAAGCAGATTCCTTCATTTAATAATTCTGTAGAACTTGAAGAGGTGCATTCATTCATCTGCAACAGAATGAAATGGTAATTAATTGATTCAAGTGTACAACATAATCAATTTAATTATTGCTTTACACCTAATTACATGCCTTATTAAAAAAGTGGTTTCTTTGATTATATGGATCTCTTCCCCTTTACTTACAAAACTTCTTTGCCATTCTCTACAATGATAGAACTCACAAACAATGTAAAAAATTATGATTAGTTTTTACAGGTACAGATAGGAACTTTTATTGCTTGCCCATTTTTGTGAAATGTTTATGATAGAATCATAAATCAAATTAGTTTGAAAAACTTGTCATGTCATGGCCAATTTACAGTTTGATCTACAATATTTGAAACAATAATAGAAAGTTAATCTTTATTATTGAATCTTTTTCATGTTTCGAGCAAACCATTTTATACTAAATATCAAGCCAATTTAAAAGGTTAAAATTGTTCCAAGTAATTGCTGGAAATATGTGCTTTGGGAATTACTTAATATTTACCACTTGCCATGTAGAATTTGGCATATGTCTTGTACTTATATTATATTACTTTTTTTATGTTATTTTCATCAATTTTTGTTGTAAATTTATTTTTCAGCATTCAGCAAAAGGTCATAAGTTCTAGTTCAACATTTAGTTCTTTTAATATTTAAAAATAGAAAGAAAGATAGAATAGAATGTAAAATTTTATCTTTATTAAAATTATATTTCTTTGAATCCATAGATTATGTTTTCTACTACTTTTTACTTGTTTCACACCTAAAAACAGAAAGTATTAAAAATTGATAAGTTGTTCATACAATTTTCTTCCTTTGTAATTAATTATAACTATAAAGCTTATTCTTATTATTTAACAAGTTACATAAACTTCAGTGGTTGGATGTAACTGCTAGTAACTTAGTTTATTTAGAAAAATAAACAATTACAGATATCTTTATTTTTATAAAATCATATATTGTTGATGTTATTCATAATTTTATTATAAACAAACCTAAAGATGTGTACTTTTTAATTATAAATTTCGGTCAATTTGTCATTGGAAAGTGAGTCACAGTCCCATTTTAAAGTCCGACCCAAACACAACAATAAATAGTCTTTTAACATTTGAATACTAATTTTATTTGGTGCAACTTTACAATAGCGAATCAAACCAAGTTTTCGTAAAATCAATTTTAAACTTTAGGAAATGATCACCATGAGTATTATGAAGATTGCTGAAGATTAATAGAAAATATTTTCGCATTTTCGATGTTTTTTATGGTATTAAAAATGTTCCAAACCTAACCTTTCCAGTTTGCTTTTGGTATTTTATTACATGTTATAAACCTAGCTTTACTTAACTTACCTTATGTAGTTTTCTTCCTTTTTTTTCAACTTAAGTTACGACCCCAAAAAAACTTCCAAACCAGTGTAAGAATATCCCTATCGTTTAAGACATATGTAATGGAAATTTGGCTTGATTCAGTTTTGTGAAGCATTACCTGTTATTTTATTAAGAACTTCTATACAATTTCAAAGCGAACTTTCATTTCATTGACTTTTACTCAGTAATTACGAATATAAAAACATTTAGCAACATTTTAACGTAAATATGGAATAAGATTTATTTACGTACATAAAATATCAAGTGTAGTCATTGATATTTTATTTGATATGTAGTGAGATAGAATAATAGTCCAAACAACAAAAAATACAAAATATAGTACTATTGTATTAAAAAACACAACGTAATTACCACATGGTTCTTGGAAATCTTCTCAGAAGAAAACATCAGCTTTCTAACTCTCAAAATTATAATACACTTCATACCACAATTCACACTGAAACTACAATATGTACTACTTGAAACTACAATATGTACTTACAATGCCTTGCGGATTCAGTACAACAATGGGTTCAGGGCTCTGTTGGGGCTGCCGCGCTTCTGCAGCGCGTCTGGGATGTTTGCTGATGCTGGTGTTGACGGCTTCGCCGCATTGATCAGGAAGAGAGCAGCATCCCTGATGCGGCGGGTGCGGGACAGCACCAATAGCTACCTGCAACTCATTGTTGATAGAGTGGGATTGGACTGTCCAGTGCTGGCCATGTGGACACGTCTACATGTGCCCTAAAGAATTTTGTTTTATTTTATTTTCGTGCTAGTGTGTTTAATTTGTATTTTTGTTTTGTATGGACCATGTGTCTGAATTAAAGATTTATTATTATTATTATTAATATTCTTATCAAATAAGGTTAGATTTAAAATATAATAATATTATAAAAAAAAATTCTTATAAAGACAAAAAGGCTTAAATTCGTTTTTAAAATTACTCCAACTGCGGTCATTCGTTACCCATTCACTGAGCCACGTTTTAGCATCTCCTTGTAAACAATTGCCAATGCGAGAAAGACATTCGTGATCACTCTAATTATTAGAAGACCTAGCACGGTCTACTTCTTTCCACCGTGTCTCTATGTCATTAACACTCGGATCAAAATTAGAAATATAATAAGACTGGTTAGATCTCACCGGTATATTTATGGATCGTATCGCATCGATGATGCGATCGGCGGCGCTGGCCTGGACTGACGTAGCGCTCGCGGGACGCTCCGGTGAGGACAGAGTCGTTGAAGCCTGAAGCGCGCCCTTGAAGCGAGCTCGCAGTCACAGCTTCGCCCAACTGCGACGGCGGCGGCATCGACACGGCAGGCTCAACGGCAGGAACGCGCTCGGCGCTGATGGTTGCCACAGGCACCGCGGACTTGGCTACTTCCACTGCAGCGCGGCAACTAGACTCCATTCGTTGAGATGAAGACACTACCTGTTGTTCCTCTAATGACACCAATCTATTCAAAATTTGTTGCATTGTTTCGGTTAAAATATTGCTAGAAGGGCTACGTCATATGTGGCGTGAATCATGTTGGCTAGAATGCGATCTGCGATTTCGCGATCGACTCCTACTCTGCCGCCTCTTATTAGGCATGTTTTCTTTTTTTTTTAGCAAGTATTTAAAATTAGACGTAATTCCAAGCAGGGCATTCAAGTTACGGTAAATAATTGATCAATAGGGTAGACACGAC
>NW_013530860.1:200002-216629 GCF_000836235.2 Papilio xuthus | reverse complement strand
AAGAAGAAGAAGAAGAAGAAGAAGAAGAAGAAGAAGAAGAAGAAGAAGAAGAAGAAGAAGAAGAAGAAGAAGAAGAAGAAGAAGAAGAAGAAGAAGAAGAAGAAGAAGAAGAAGAAGAAGAAGCTTTACGTTTAGAGACAGGGGCTTTATCGTGATCTGGGTGGACTTTGACTGGTCGGATGCACCGTAAAGACAGGGGCTTTACTGTGCATGTGACGAACACGCAGGGGTCGTGTTAAGTGGTGGTTGACTGTCGCGGAGTCACCCGCCATTTAGATAGTTTAGTATGAGTGAGATTATGAATTTTGATGTGTGAATTATAAGTGTATGAGTTAGATAGTAAATTAGCTGGTTATTTTAGACAGTATTAAGGGGCCTTGATTATGAGAAGGATGAAAGATAGGCACACTTATTATTGTTTATCGAACTTTAATAAAATTATGAATTTGTCAGATACTGACTCTGAGTCAGAAACGGTAGAGGCACAAGGTGGCTCTCCTAGAAACATATTAAGTGACAATACGGAAGCTGGACCATCGTCTTCTGTTCAGGCGAACGTCCCTCATGATGACCCCTAGAGACGAAGATGAAGCGGTGCCCCGGGACGGTGCACGGTCAGGAGAGGCCGTATAAGGATAAAATAAATTAAAACAAAAAAATAAAAATAATAAAATATGGAGTTGCCTTGACACCATTTAAGGGCAGCCAACTTCAGAGAACGATCATTTGCTCGTTGGCTTTCAAGGCGATAGGTCGTGTCAAAGTGCGTAGTGTCGAAGTATTGTGTAAATTAACGGTTGATTGTTTGTTCGTAAATTAGTAAAATTGCTAAAACTTTATTTTGTAAAAAAAATAATAAAACTGATTGTGATTCTTTCTTTTTTTTAAATAAATTTTGGTTGTATTTGCTAAAAATATATATTAAAAATTAAAATATTGAGCTGTAATCTTGAAAGTCATTGATGTATGTGTGCTTGCATAAATTTAAAATTAAGTTATGTAGAAATATAATAAATAATGTACAAAAATATAAAAATATTTTGTTTTTATTTACCCCAATAATAATAGGATCATTTTAATAGAGGCATTTCATAGAAGGCTACTTGATATCGGCTCACTATATTAATAACTATCTAAGTGGGTATATTATTTTTGAACATTGATTGTCTATTTTAACTTCATTAATTAGATTCCCCCTTATCAGTTATTATTATAGTGAGCTAAATATGCGTGCCTACGTATATAGGTACAAAAAAAAACAAAATTAGTTCACCCATTATACGCATGGAGCGCTACAATCGCCGTGGATCCACGACTTCGTGCGAGTTGGCCCTCTTTCTACAGTATACTTATTATACTCTTTGCTATGGATTATGGATATTCTTTGTCTTTGTGATTTTATAAACTGCTAACATAATTTTTTATTACCTGTTGATAAATATATCAATTTTTGGAGCAACTGAGTTTTTAAAAATTATAGATGCTACACAACTAATACCACGTTGAATTCACTGCCGATTCTTTTGCCTCGAGGAAGGAAAACGGAACCTTTTTTTCAATTTCTTAAAAATCCACCAACTTTTCTTTCACCGATGTAGTTGCTATAACGTTGTTAGTTTGGCGGAGGAGGATTGAATGAAGCAATTTCAATTTTATGAAAAAATCTTTATTTCCAAAACTGTATAGCTCATAATAATAAAACTAACGTACTAAAAGTTCTAAAAATATAGTTCTATATTTATTGCATAATTGATACAAGTTAACTTAATTATTATTGGGGAAATAAAAACAAAATATTGTTATATTTTTATTGATTTTTTATTATATTTCTACATAACTTAATTTTAAATTTATGCAACTACATATACATCAATGACTTTCAAGATATCAGCTCAATATTGTAATTTTAATGTATTATATATTTTTCAAAATTACATTTACGGTAATAAATAGTATAGCACGGTCACAAAAGAATGCATACCCTGTAATTAAAACCAAACCTTAAAAATTTTTCAGTCACATGCAAGCTGGCAACTCGCAATTTGTAGTTATTTGCAAGTTTAAACACTCTGAACATATTCTCTTACTTACAACATAGGCAAGCACATTTATCTTTACAAAAAAAAAATGCAAATAAAAAAAAATATTTTTTACATATACACACATGGACCCACCTACTAATTTCAGACACATCAGTTTATGGCTCTATAATTCCAGTGATTGACACACATTTTCTAAACATCACTGACCGTCTCTCAGGATGGGGAAAGCCTTGTACATTTGCACCTACAACAAACAAACAGAATGTGATTTCCTGTCAAGTATAGAAACTGATATGTAAAATGTATTAGAATTAGGGCACCATTCAATATGATTTTGCCGGAAAGTATAAACAAAAACTACACCAAAATACGAAAATATTTAAATGTTTAAATGAGTCTGACGTATGGGAATAATATGAGAATTTTTATTGAATTGTAACTTACCATAAGCAGTCCATCTAAAACACAGTTGCATACTGCGTCCTTTTTCATGAAAACACATTTTAATTAAAAACAAAGTGAATGAAACAACATTTAACTAAGAATACAAGAACAGAAATAGAAATACGAAAAAACGTAGTGGTTTGATGACACAAATGATGTTTCTTCTTAGCCATGAGATGAAATGATGTTTACCAAGATTTAAAAGGTGGCGCCACTTTCCATACAAATCGTCCTTCTTCTAAGTTTCCACCCCCTGATATGACCTATCAAATAAACAAACTGGAACAAATAAGCATTTATCAAAGTTAGGGTATTTTGTTGGTGAACTAAACAATAATGGTATTATTACGAAAGCAATGAGCATTATGTTGCGTTCTTAAAATATGTTCGCTTTAGTCAGAAGATTAAATTAAAGTTGCAATTAACGTAATGGTTTTATTTTTCCTAAATTGTTTTCCCTCGAATAATAACTTTAAAACTTTCAAACGTCGAAAAGGTAACTGACAGATTGATTTTTTTAGGTTGGTAGCAACGTAGACTTGTTCATAATATTGCTAGCATTGAAAATAACAATTTTTATTCTCCGTTTGTGTATCTAATTAGTCAAGAGTCCCGTCTCTTATTTTATATACTCTTTAGAATATTTTTAATGATTCATTAAGGCGATCCTAGATTAGGTAAGTTAATATTATTCATATAAAGATAATCATATTTAAGTGAGTGATTTTAAAAATCGTTTTGATAAAACTTATATAAAAACATTCCTCTTTTTTGATTTTGTTACGTTTCTTGACAGATGTCGCTTTTTTGGTAAAAGTTATCTGAATTGTCTTTGGTTTCTGCAACTCATTGATGCTATTGACGTTTCATTTTGGGGGCGGGTATCGAAGTTTAATCATTTTATAATTAAAATAATTTAGAGTAAAATGGTATCATTAGATCCCTTATAATAGATTACACGAAATTAGAAAATAGCTGGGTCTCGATGATTGCCTTTTGGTTGTTCTAGGTAAGCGCATTATCTGTAAGTTCATGCTTCGAGTTAGCTCTTAAAAATTTATTTTATTGGTCATATCCTGTTTTATTGATTTGCTTATCGACTTATCCCTCATATTAAAGTGTCCCATTGAATAAACCAATCGTACTTGGAAGTAGGTAGTGCTTAAAAGATTTTTTTTTCAACAGCCTAAGCTGAAGTCAAGATGATTGGAGGCTTATTCGTCTACAATCATAAAGGCGAAGTACTCATTTCGAGGGTATATCGAGATGATATAGGACGGAATGCAGTGGATGCGTTCAGGGTGAACGTTATCCATGCCAGGCAGCAAGTGCGGTCGCCCGTTACGAACATCGCCCGCACGTCTTTTTTTCACATAAAGGTATGAATAACGCCCCTATTTTTCTCTTTACTGTATTATGAACAAATTTTGCATGATTTATTATATGTTAACTAGTAATCTTATATTTTACATTTAACAATTACATAATTATCTATTTTATGATACAGCTTCTGATTGTGTCATAATAGTGTATATGTTCACAATTAAAGAATTTTTACAATTGTTTACAGTACAATAGATAAAAACACTTAGGAAGAATGTTTCATAAATAGGTAATGATAGTGTAAATAATATCAGTTCATATGCTATGTTCCAAGTTATGTATCCAATCAATCAAAATCTGACCTAATTTTACATGAGAATGTAATCGTAATACTAAGTAATTTTTTAACAGCGTGCCAACATCTGGTTGGCAGCGGTAACCAAGCAAAATGTGAACGCTGCAATGGTGTTTGAATTCCTGCTTAAGATTATTGATGTCATGCAGTCATACTTCGGGAAGATCTCTGAAGAGAATATTAAGAATAACTTTGTTCTTATCTATGAATTGCTGGATGGTAAGTAAAAGAAGATTACAACACTGTTTTTTTTCCACTAAAATATTATATATGTAGCTGTTATTTATATTTTTGCAGAAATCTTGGACTTTGGTTATCCTCAGAACTCTGATACTGGGGTTCTTAAGACCTTTATAACACAACAGGGCATCAAATCTGCTTCCAAAGAAGAACAGGCGCAGATTACTTCTCAGGTAATTTCAATCATCATAACTTGGTGACTTACTGCGTAGAACATAATTTTAAGGCTTACATTTTTCTTCAGGTGACAGGTCAGATTGGTTGGCGTCGCGAAGGCATAAAATACAGACGCAATGAACTATTCCTTGATGTGTTGGAGTATGTCAACTTACTTATGTCTCCACAAGGTATGATATTAAAAAAAAATGTATGATTACATACACACACACACTGTCTCTATTTGTATGGCCCTGGGAAATTAAAAGGATATTTCATATTTTTAAAATAAAAAGCAACTTTTGTTCTTTCAGTATCTATGTAATATTTTTTTTTCTTTTTTGGACAATAGGTCAAGTGCTGTCAGCCCATGTTGCTGGCAAGGTGGTGATGAAGTCTTACCTCTCCGGTATGCCAGAGTGCAAGTTTGGCATCAATGATAAAATTGTTATGGAAGCCAAAGGAAAGGGTAATGGTAAGTAGTACTTTAGTAATTTAGTTTTTTGTCAAACTTTTTCTGCTATTATTGTACAAAATTATATCAAAGCAGACTTAGCTAAGCTTGCTTTTAGACATGACATGGGACATCTTAAATTTTTTAGAGTTATTTTTTAAACCTATATCAGGTTATCCTTAAATTAAGTGTGTACTGTAGCTATTTATTTTAATTTTAATATTATCAATTCTAGGTGGTATATCTGGCAACACTGACAGTGAGGGTGCTCGCTCTGGCAAGCCAGTGGTGGTGATTGATGACTGTCAGTTCCATCAATGTGTGAAACTCAGCAAATTCGAAACGGAACACTCCATTTCGTTCATACCACCAGACGGAGAGTTTGAACTTATGAGATATCGTACAACTAAAGATATCTCCCTGCCATTCCGTGTTATACCACTAGTGCGTGAAGTTGGCCGCACTAAGATGGAAGTGAAGGTAGTTTTGAAGAGCAACTTCAAGCCATCATTGCTCGGACAAAAGATTGAGGTTAAGATTCCAACTCCGTTGAATACGAGCGGAGTACAGTTGATTTGTCTTAAAGGGAAGGCGAAGTACAAGGCATCCGAGAATGCTATTGTTTGGAAGTAAGTTTTCGTGTGTATTTTTTATATCTCTACTAGCTGTCGTTTGTGACTTCGTCCATGCGGAATTAGGAAAAACTTAATTAGTAGTTTATGTGTTCATCCAGACTATGTTCTAAGTCTATGCCAAATTTCATTAGATCCCTTTTGGACATACCTACTAACAAACGTCCATCCATCCATACATCTAAATTTTTATTTAAATGTTCACAGGATAAAGCGCATGGCTGGTATGAAGGAAACCCAGTTGTCCGCTGAAATTGAACTGCTGGAAACTGATACTAAGAAGAAATGGACACGCCCACCCATCTCTATGGGCTTTGAGGTTCCCTTCGCACCATCTGGTTTCAAGGTAAAATATGTATTATTCTTAATAATTTCCTTAACCTTCATTTGGAAAAAAAAACAATTTCAAATTCAGTCTCCCGCCTTGGGAATTATATACATAAAAGCATTTTTAAATTCAGCAGACGAAGTCTCGATGAACTGCAAGTTTAAAATAAGATTCAAAAATGAATTGTGTGAACTTTGTTATATATAATTTAGCAATAATATTTGTCCGTAGGTCCGTTACTTGAAGGTATTTGAGCCCAAACTGAACTACTCTGACCACGATGTGATCAAATGGGTTCGATACATCGGCCGCTCCGGACTCTACGAGACACGATGCTAGAATGGCGACTTGGCTTACACTGTAAGTATTCACATTTAGTTCTCTTTCCCTTCCCACCCTTTCTCTTATAAGGAAAGGATGGACATTGGAAGTGGACTTTCCGGATGAGAGGATGCATGGGAAGGGAAAATATTTTCTTTCTGTGCATCCTCTCCTCCGTGGATTAAAGGTAGGCAACGCATATGCAATTGCGTATGTCTTTGGGCAACGGTCACTTCAGGTGGCCGCTCGCTCGTTTGCCACCTTATGATATATATATATATATATATATATATATATATATATATATATATATATATAAAATAAGCACTAAATGTTACGTCTTATAGCAAGTCCATTTATAGAGGTCAGTGATTCACTTAGATCGTATACCATTCTTTTGACAAATTTGCGGCAACACGGCCCCGGGGTGGATAAAAAGAAAAACTGAACAATGACAGAGAAAGATCTAAAATTTATTTGTCATATTTACGCGTTTAAGAGGAAGTGTGTAGTTTGTGTGTAACGAAATATTAAAGCTTTGATTTTGAACTATATCTACAGTTCCTCTGGTATTGCTGATGTCCATGGGTGTCGTTGAACACCTCGGTGTTCCCGCTGCTCGTTTGCCCCCTTCTGTTATAAAAAAAAATATAATTGTTTTGTTTGTTAGGTACTTACATGTATTTTTTTTTATTTCAGTTTGCCGCTGAAAGTTCTACTGTAACGGATCAGACGATATGGCGTGTTACATAAAGTTTAAAACATTTTGTATATAATTTGTCGGTACACTTTCATTACATAACGTGACATTCTTTTATGTGAATTTTAAACTATATAATTTTAATATATTTGCTTAAAAATGTATGATGTTTCGTACATAGCTTAAATTATATATACATAAAAAAAATTAAATGTTTGTTTTGTGAATCTCAGAAAGAAAAAAAAATGAATTTGATTGGTTAATTTTTGCACAAAAAAGTTATTTGTAGTGTGTTTTAAAATGTAGTGTTTTTCGAAGAAATATTTAACATCTAAGTATTTCTGACTTATTAAGAATAATGTACTCTTATTGAAGCTTTTGCAATTATCAGAAAGCTATTATTAAGGCTATGAAAAGGCAAATTTTGATGTTCATATTCATAGTACCTAGCTATAAAAGCTATATTTCTCTAAACTTAGGTCTTAACTGATTTTTCACTAGAATTATTGCTTAGAATATTATTTGAAAATATATAATGTTTTATTTTTATCACCAAATAATCCTTAATAATATAATCTCTAATAATATCGATGTTGTTAATGTTGGACATCCCTAAATTATAACTGTCTTATAGAACTTCACTCCAGTGACGCAAACATATTGCTATCTCTTTCATTCTCTTGTGACAAACAGAGACAACTATATAAAACCAAGGTCACTAGTGAATTTGGTAATAATTTTTTTGTATTTTCACCTTTCATTATTATTATAAGGTAATTCATCTAATAATTAATATATTTTTTTTATTTTATGATTTAAATACGTATAAATAATGAATTTTTTGTTTTTAAATGAATTTCAAATATTTAGAGTTAATTATAATTTATAGAGAATTTCGATGTTTTATCATTCCTTTAGTGTAATAGAGTCGGGTCTGTATGAGGTCTTTGTTATCGATGTTTTTCATTAATATTATTTCAAATTGGTTGGAAATTTTCAGGTATATAAGTCGGTCAAGTAGTAAAAAATATTGGGAAAGTAGCAAAAATAGCCTATTTTAAAAACCTTTGATCTTTTTACATAAGAATACATATATGTTTTATGATTTTTATTAACGAAGTCTTTATACGGACCCATTAATTAATATATCATCGTGTTTGTGTAGATATTAATAAATATGTGTAATGAATATTTCAAGTATCTATCATATAACATATATCGTAATTGTTAAATGACAAAACTGTCTATTTAAAAAGTATCGATAAAAAATCACTTAAACTATCGACAACTCAATTTTAACACACTGTTGTTTATTTTTTGAACACAATAGTTTTATCGATATCGATATTCATGAAAAAAATGGATATGTCACAACATTATTACTATTAGTGATTAGTTTTGTCATTAAATAATAGATCTTATTGCATAGGATTAGAGTTCATTTCAGTTTGTCCCGGGTAGTTGATACGCGCTAGGTGCGAACTGTGCATGCTGTTATAGGAAATGCTTATATCGTATCGTGTTACAAAAACTATGTACAATAAAGCTGTTGAAAATATTATTAGTTGTTTTATTTTAACATTTAGATGTTTCCCGACTCCGTCTGCACGGAAATCAGTAAGTAGGTTATGAGTTCTTCCAGACTATGTTCCGTTAAGCTGTTCCGGAGATACCTTCAAACATCCATCCATCGATCTAAACATTCGCATAATATTAGTAAGATGAAATTCTGATGCGGCCGTTTGAAATAAAGCGACGGCTAAGTCCAGTTCCATACATTTTAGAAGTTCGTTAAATTTGATCACTTCGGTGCGACTGCACTTTGTCGAACCCCCGGTTTACTAACAGTTACCTTCCGAAGGATTTCGTTAGCATATTAAAAAGTGTAAATAATAAAAAAAGAGGTGTTCCAAGGCCGAGATAAACGAATCAGTTATCTACCTACACCTCAAGATCATGTTTTGTTGGTAATCGTAATTAAAAATGCCTTTGATTCTTCAAATCTGTATTCACAACACTCAAAATAATTTAACAATCATTAGGATCTTGTACAACTCAACATTTCCCTTGGCACTTATAATTAATATTCCTCAGATCCTTGTTGAAATTGATGTCTGTTTACAAAATATACTTAAGAGTGGTGTCTTGAGGGCTTTGAATTTTAAGAGAAAGGACCTGTCAAGCGCGGGCATTCTTTCAATTAAAATTAAAGATTTCTGAACCATTTTGCGTACACTTTTTTCTGTGTGCACATTTTTTAGTCATAAGGCATAAAGACGTGTCTACATGTCATCTTTATTTCACCTATCGCGAAACTTGACAGGATTTAGTACAACGGTAGGTATTTGCCTAGTCCGTTTCTCTATAGTCAAAAATCTGGTGTAAGACGAACACCGGGCGCGAATCTTAATTAATTATTTAGGGTTCCGCGAAGGGTTGTTTTTGTTTAACATCTTGCCTTTCCGTCTACAGCGCTCAAGGGACCCTCAAGTACGTAATATATTAAGTGCCTGTTACTCAATACAATTAGCTTACTTAGGATAGAATATCCGAAGTTTTTTTCATAAAAGAAAGTAAAATAAATTCCAAATTACATGATAAGATCACTGCTAGAAATATACTTTCGACACTACCACTTAACCTCACTTTTTGTGCTTTATGTTTTTTTTTGTACCTTTAAATTTAAGTACAGCATTTATAATAGTTTAATCTGTAGCTATGTGAACGTGAATAGGTTCGTTTTTAAATGCTAAGTTCAAGCGTTTATTCAGACGTTATTCCAAACAAACGAAATGCGAGTATTTAAAAAAGTCATCCGTCCGCGCAGTTCCGCACAGTTCCGTGCAACAGATGCTCCGATTTCGTATTTTTGTTGTTTTGACAGAAAATATTTACCATTTAAAATACGCAGTCTTTATATAGCTCTATTTCTATAAAAGTTATACGAAAGTAGAACACATCTGGGCTCTTTGGTTAGACAAAAATTATAGATTTTTTTGGTCCTTCATTTTGGTTAAATTTTACTGAACTGAAACGTGTCACTTAAGTCCAAGCCCATCAGTACTCACCCATAGGTTTCCAAAGACAATTTACAACCAATAATTGTCAACATCAATCAGTGTTTCAAATCAAAGTGGAATCATACTATCCTAATATTATCAAAGCGAATGTTTACATGAATGGATGTTTGTGTGAAGTTATCTCCGGAATGGCTGAACGGATTTTGATAAATTTTGGCACACATGTAGAACATAGTCTGGAAAAACACATATTTGCGGACGGAGCCGTGGACGACAGCTAGTTATTTACAAAATAGACATATTACCATGCTTGTTGTTTGCATACTGAAATAAATACATTTAATTATAATGAAACAAGTTAAAGTTACATCTGGAGAGTGTTTGGGATTAATTTGCTTAGTTTCAAACAGAAGGCTTACAAAGGCGGAAACGTCTAGAAGTGTTTTGGCTGATTATTCGCCGAATGATAAGGGTGCAGCCTGCCTATAGAGCTTTAATCTACTGATGAGGTCGCTTCAATTGTTTATATTGCACAGAGTTCCTTGTTTAATTAGTTCCTTAATTTACAATTACGTTTGGAGTATTTACATATATTTAAAAATATTATTATTTATAAAAAGAAAGACTAACATAAAAATTGCTGCATGATTTTGTTTTTCTTTCCTATACACATGTTTTTATCTGGTGTAGAGATAAAAAAAACATGAAGTGTGTTACTTAAATTGATGGAAAATACTTCGTGAAGTTTAAAAACACACACAAAATATCTAAATGTACTTCAATAACATTGAATATTCTATTTTAATGTTTTACATAAAATTATTCTTATTTTAAAAAGCGATAACTAAAGTTTTACAGTCCCCGTGGAAGCGTAGCGCTTGGCATTTTGAATTTTTATCTGCCTCCTACGCGGAGCTTCATAATGCTTTAATTAGAGAGATTTTATAACGATTTCAAAATGTAAAATATAAAAGAAAATTTTAAAATCTTATACAATAACAATATCTTTCATTACCATCAGCTCACTATATGTCCCCACCGAGGGGCTCGGAGCCTAACCTAAGTTAAGGGTGATTAGCCCATAGTCAACCACGCTGGCCAAGTGCGGGTTGGTTGACTTCACACATATCTTTGAATTTCTTCTCAGATATTTGCATGTTGCATCACGATGTTTTCCTTCACCGTAAGAACGTCGGATAAATGTACATATGTAAATCGGAAATCGAAAAACACATTGGTACATGGCGGGATTGGAACCTAGGACCTGCTGATTGCAAGTCAAGTGCTTGACCCCTGAGCCACCGACGCTCTACAATATCTTTACCTTTAACTATTTAAAAGCCTTAGGACTCTGAAAAGACGGAAATTATGATTGATTTTCTTAGACATTAGAAGTCGTTATATTGATATTGTCATCCGATTCAAAAAATATTTATGAAAAAACAGAAATACATTTTCAACATGTATAACAACAGTGGAAACTCTCTTTTAAAAAACTAATTGTGAAATTGACCTCGTCCTAAGACAACACACAAATAAACAACGTACTATAGACATTGTTCTAAGACATAACAATGCAACAGCTGTCTACCCGACCAACTTGACCTGACACGGCGAGCGCGAACATTTGCATAATTAAGACGGGTCTATGCAACACGTAGGTACATAGGCAAAGCTTCCGTTACGAGTACTATGCATTATAATTTATATTAAAAAAGTAGAACAACCTCCTTTCTTAGTTCTCTTTTACTTTTTGGACTTTTTAATTGAGTCGAAAAGTAAAAAATAATTATTTTTCCAAAATTATAGAAAGAAATATGCAGTTATTTGTAATTGCTGTTCTGAAACCTTCTACTTTTAGCTTACTTCAAAAAGAAGGAGGTTATCAATTTGACTTTGTTT
This sequence comes from Papilio xuthus, assembly GCF_000836235.2. Taxonomy (NCBI): domain Eukaryota; kingdom Metazoa; phylum Arthropoda; class Insecta; order Lepidoptera; family Papilionidae; genus Papilio; species Papilio xuthus. Next base: position 204,712 of record NW_013530860.1, on the reverse strand, counting down.
AGAAGAACATATTGGTCATTCTGCTCAAAATTGCTTGTCAAAATCGATATAGTAATTTAAGCTCCAGGTTACAATGAAAAAAATAACATACCTTCTTGCGATTTATTTTATCCTCCTAGGTTAGTGGTCAAATTAACAAGTTTTTATCAGTTTTATCGAATCAATAAGAAAGTCAAAAGAGGTAAAACTCGATTTGAAAATCAACAATCATAAAAAAATCTAATCTTTTAGATGGAAACTTTTTTTGCCGTAATAAACCTCCGGAACAGAACGTTCCGAGAGCGATTTCAATTTGAGGCAATGAGGGGAATTATATTGGAACAATCTCGCTTAGTTCTCGAAAACAAAATCCAGGCCCCGCTGATATCGCGAACTGGTTTTAAGATGGATGTATAAAAAAGAAAAAAAAACTAACGAAAACGTATTTGCGAGAAAAATGGAAACCTCGCTACGAGAATTAATGTAGTTTCTGCTGTTTTTGATGTAAAGGTTTGTTCACAGTGGACATTTTTATTTTGTGATTCAGTTACTGGCAGGTAACATGTTTAGATAACTAAAAAAAAAGTAACCAAAATGTAAGAGGGTTAGCCAAAGTTCTTCCATTTAACGCGTTATTGGGACACAGCTTTCATATATTTTACTAATTGATGTTAGAAGATATCTCCAGAACGGCTGCATTGATCTCACTGAAATTTGGCATACATATAGAACATAGTCCGGAAGAACACAAAGGCTACTAATCGCTGGTGCCATCTTTTACATAAAATTGTTATTTTGCCGATTACGCATAAAGTGGAAACAAGTATATACTTTTAATAAAATACTCATTCATTTACTTTTTAACCTTTTATATCTCCACTACAAGGTAAACATGTAAACCTAATATTAATCTCGAAGTATAACTGAGGGTAGTTTGTATTTCTTTCCTTATATTTTTTCAGCAAATATCTTTAAGTCCCACAGGAGTGAACCTTTCTATATTTATTTGTTTTTAATTTGTACGTAGTTAACGGAGTACATTGGCTAGAGTACACATGTTATATTGAATAAATATTTTATTTTCATATAAAGCCATACGATATTGATAAGTTCGTTTCACACGTGTATTACAAGACGTTAATACTTTTGTGTGTAATTTGTTTTATAAAGAAAGTACGAGTAATTTCTACAGTAAAAATAAATGAGAGATAAAACAGTAAAAATATTTTTATCATGTTACTTTAGTAACTCTACTTTTTTATCCATTAAGTAATTAGTTTGACAATCCTTGGTGTAGAAATTAAACAAATGACTGGACAGGTCCGAAAGGTGTACATCCAGATTCGATCACCGACATATACCATTGTATACCTCTCCTCCTCCATCGAATAAAGGTAGACTAGCCATCTGCAATTGCATATGTCAATGGCCAACAGGTCACTACCGTAACCAAAGTTATGGAAGCGTCCAATTAGCGTCAAGGTTTTGGTCAAGACCAAATCTTATTATTTATGTACATAAGTAGTTAATAAATTGAAAATGTAATTTGTTACAACCTATTTTATATGATAAAAGGTGCGTAACACATTTCACATATGTAGGTCAATGTAACAAAAAAGAAAACGCTTTAACACACTTTGGAAATTGGCTTGTCCAACTTTCACCTCTCAAATTAATTGACTATACACATATATTTTGTTTACAGTTTAAAAACTTCGCACTGAGTGAAATTACATGAAAAATTGCAACGTTAAATATCAATAGCATAAGTCATATTGAGATGTTATTTTTTTACAGATTCTTCAGCAGTGAAAACTCACCTTAACATGTACAGAGTAAGGTCGAGATCTATTTAAAGTGTAAAATAAAATTTTCTAAATTATATTATAACATTTGAATGCCTGTAGATACTTAAATAAATTCATCCCCTATTTTACAATCAAATGTCTAGACGCATCCCTTCCCTTGCCATTCACGAGACTGAATTCGCCCCAACGTAATTAATAGTGCGTGCTATCTTGTCGAAGTCTTTGATTTAATATCATACCATTGCCGAAAGACCTGTATAAAACATTTTGTCAACACTTTCATTTGCTTTTAAAAACAAAGGTCCATATTATCCATAAGTTTTTAAAGATGTTTCGTCGACGTAAATTCATGTTTATATTGGACACGGAGATTTGGAAATACTTACAAAATCTTGATTTTTATTACATTTTAAAACTGATAACACAATTATTTGCACTCTTATTTGTTGTGTAAACCTTCAGATCAAATACAAAAATATAAAATAGTAGTAAAAAAATAAAACTAATATAACTAGCCCTTAATTTATAGCTTTGTAAATTTCTTACAGGAATTCTAAAAACAATATGCAATTGAAGATTCCATCAAGTTGCAATTTCAACAATAATGCGATCTGTTTTAATCTTGAGGTTGCAAGAGAGCGCGGGAGGGCGCGAGAGGGCGCGGGAGAGCGCTGGTGGGCGCGGCAGGCTGAGTCTCTTAGACTTGTGTTGGGTCTTTGCCAATGTCGATACAACTGAATCAATTATCGACAAATAATAATTGCCACATTAACATATCTATGTTACGTGACTTATTTATTGATTCAGTTTTATTATATGTTATAAATAAGTATGTTTAGAGTGAAGATCCGGCTGTGCCTTCGCCCCAATGAACTACACTTCTCTCGAAGCGACTCAAGGCAAGTTTGAATTAATTATTAAGTATATAATTATAAGAAATCTGACCGAATGTCCCTCTATAAATCTCCAAGGAGGCATATTAATTGATACATTTATGAAACACTAGCTAACGCCTGTGACTCCGTCCGAGTAGAATTGAAAAAACTTAATAAGTAGCCTACGTGTTCCAGATTATGTTCTATATCTGTGCCAAATATCATGAAGATCCGTTAAGCCGGTGATACCGTGTAGCAACAACCATCCATCCGTTCATCTATCGAAACTTTCGTATTTATAATATAAGTAAGATTTAAAATTAGATAAACCGTATAGACTAGAGGCGGTTAATTAACTTGAACATATTACAAATCTATATATATTTATAAGTCTAATGTTAATCGTATTAAATCAAAGATAATCTCTATGTCCATTTTTCGATAACCGTAAAAGAACAAAAAGCATTTCATTATCCACATTCGCGGAATTTATTTGGTGAAGCGGTTTCGTAGCTTTGATATTGATTGCCGTCATAACTCACATTTCCGAAGTGAAACTCGGCCATTGAAGTTTTTGTTACAAATTGCATAAAATCGCGAGTTTTAGACACAATTTATTACTCTATATATTGAATCAAAACAGACTCGACTCCACTCGAATCGTTCTAACTTCTTGGCTTTATTCCTGAAATTTATAACACCCTATTTATTCTAGGATTACTTACGTACGAGTGCTTTTATGTATCTATATTTACATATTTATGTATTTGTTATATTTCTCATTTAGTTAACATATAAATACAGATAAAACATTTATCGAAATATAGACAGAACAAAATAGTATTATAGTATATAATGAGTAGAGTTTAGTAAATACTAGACACGTTAGACACCAAATGACACAGAATTTACGAGATTATTGATTTTTTTTTATATATTTTATAATTAAGCATAAAAATTTTTGGTAGTTAAATTAATTAAACAAACACGTAGAATAAGCGTAGATTAAGAAAAAAGAGTGGATATAATTTAGATGTCTTACTATGAACGATTGCAAAATCAAGGACTGGAAATGTTCCAAATAGTTTCCTAAAACTTGAAGCAATTCTTATGATTTAAATGTAACACTCTGTAAATAATGGAATTATAAGTTTTCAACACAATTCTTCACTAGTTATTAATCGTATTTATTATCACTTAGTGTTAAACTAGACAAGGCGGTGGCTTAGACGGGCTCGTGAAGATACCTCGGAGTAATCTTACTACTATTATAAATGCGAATGTTTAGTTGGATGGATGTTTGCTTGAAAATATCTCCAGAACCGCTTAACGCTTTGTAAGAATACATAGGCGAATAATTAAGTTTTTTCTATTTCCGCGCGGACGGAGTAGTAGTAAAATAAGATTTAAAAATTGTCTTTGGATTTATATACTAGCTGTCGTCCGTGACTCCGTCCGCGCGGGTTTAAAAATAGATAGAAGCCGATTCTCAGACCTACAGAGTATGGTAACTAACATTGTGACATGATAATTTTATGGGATATTTGAATTATATACGATTAATATAAGATATTGTTCATATCTTATTCGTTTTGTTAACTTAACTATTGTTGTGAAAACTATAATAAAATCGTATTAAAATTAAATGTTCCATTTGTTTGTGATGAATATGATTTTTACGATATATAGAAAGAAATTGAAATTACTGTACTAAAGCACAAAAAAGGTATTTTCTTACTGTACTACAAAACTACGAACATCGCGATAAAAAAAATAAAGTATCCATTTTAAAACTTTTAGAATAGTCGATTTTAACGACAATTCCCTACTGTGAGTTTTAACTCAAACTAACTTCATATTTAATTTAAATACATTGTGAAGATGTAAAAAAGTTCTAGAACGAAGTTAATTACGACTTAACTAATCCAGTCTTTAATGCGATGGAGTTAACGCAGTTACAACTTGGATAGAACGCCTTTGCTAACTGCTAAGTGTAACTTCTTAAAATAATTAAGATTATGTACGTAGTATCTTTGTGATTTAGTCTA
>NW_013530860.1:120362-197913 GCF_000836235.2 Papilio xuthus | reverse complement strand
CAAAATCGGTCCAGTCGTTTGAGAGAAGTTCAGTGACATACACACTCACAGAAGAATTATATATATAAAGATATAAGTATTGACATATTTATTAGATGGCGAGATAAAAAATAACTCCACAGGTGCGAAACAGGGACATGTTTTAAGTTGAGGAGAATGAATAGCTTGGATAGACCGAATGGAATGAAACACAATCATTGACAGTTTAAGTAGGAAAGAACGAATGGTATGAACTTCATTACATTTTTTAAGATGGTTAGAATGCTAGGATTGGAATGAACGAATGGAATTCCACAGGTGTGAACCATAGGAATTGACATCTTTAAATGTTGAGAACGAATGGTATGGACTCCACAGGTGCGAAACACAGGCAGCAGTTAGGTGGAGTGCGTACGGCGCCTTGCCGTCTAGCCCCGGTTAACCCCCGGTTGGGACAAAGTGTTTGTTGTTCCGACGGCCCATGGTCCGGCCTAGTGACCGAGTGTGCGATCGACCGGCGCATGCGTGGCGGCTGTACTCACTAGAGATGGACCATGTCGGGATATCGATACATTGATACGTTCCAAAAACTATCGTCTCGCTAGCGGCGCTACACTTGAAATTTCTCTATCGCTTTGGTGGTTACTGACAAAGTTCTGAATTTCAAAACAGATTCGTAATTCAATTTTAAATGTTTTGTTATGTAGAATTAATTCAACGAAATTTGTTTGTCGTTTAACTTAGATGATTAAAAATGTATAAGAATATTACGTTATACCACTATAAAAACATTTTAAGTAGTGACTTTTAATGCTTATTTAATTCTTTTAAAGTTATATTTAAGTATAATACGATGTAAAGTGGGTTTATTTCAAAATAATGACTAAAGTGGAATAGACGAGAAATGTCTCGATACAACTCGATATTACTAAACATCGAGCAATCGTTATTGGTTAGAATAATCGATAGAGGTTCCCTTAAGCGTGCGTCACTAGAAGAGGCAGTCGCGACCCGCGCCGCGCCCTGTACGCGCGTTTCCACCCGCTGTACATCACCTACCTACGTACAGACAATATCCGCTAATGCGATTTGTTTACATCAAATTACCATCACGTGGTATAAAGTAACAGTTTATCACAACTGAAGACATATTCACATCACCACATCGTTGAACAAACGAAAAACCCGGTACGTATCGTACTCCGACATAATTTAACCTTGTCCCCTTTTTTTATTGCTTACTATATTATGTACCTTTGTATGTATTAAATTATATATTTCTTAGCTCTAAGTTGATATAACAATGCCTAGAAACAATCCACGTGTCGTAGCAAAACGTGCTCTACGTAATCTGTTGTAATTCTACCGATCGTAGGATATTCGTAGGAATACTTACAAATACTTTATACTCGATAATAATACTAAAATAGGTACATTTATCGTGGGTTTCAAAGACCAAATCTATGTATAAAATACATTGTCATCCCTGTCATTATCTTTGATAAAAACAGAGATAACAATATATCTTAAACGGAGATTTTTGTCTCAGAAACCCACTGTTATCTGGTTATAGATTTTAAATAGTGTAACACAACTCGATGTAGTTATTAAGTAGAAATATTACTGAAAAAAATCGTGAAAGTAATAGATTATAATAAGAAAATTTTATCTAAAGAATTGAACTATATTCGGCTATGTTCACTGGAGTAATAAAATAATTTTTAATTAAAAGCTTTAGTACATAATTAATAATTTTAATTTGGTTACATTGATATTTCATTGGTAATTTAATTTTATCGTATCTCAATCAGCGAAATAAGAAAACAGTCTTATATATAATAAATACGAATGTCTGGATGTATGGATGGACGAATGTTAGAAGGTATTTCCAGATACAAAACATTGATGTGGCTGAAATTTGGCATAGAAGTACAATCTAGTCTGGAAGAACGCATAGGATACTAAATTTTTTTAATTTCGCGCGGACGGACTCGCAGGCGAGTGCTTAATATTATTTTTTGATAAAATCAAAGAGATTAATCTTTGTATAAAAGAAATAATAAATTTTGTAGAAAAACACATTCATCTTTGGTAATTTCACAAAGTAGTTTTAAGTTAAAACTTGGTTCTCGTTTCCTCCCTAATCAAGTTATCTGGATTTATTTCTAAGTTAACACGATACACTGATAGAATGTTTCTCGTAAGTTGAATAAAATAAAACATTAAAATTTTCAATGTTATATCTTAGGAATTCTTACTTTTTACCATTATAATATTATAAATGCGAATGTTTAGATGGATGGATGTTTGTTTGATGATATCTTCAGTACCGCTGAAGGGACCTCGATTAAATTTGGCTTACATATAGAACATAGTCTATAACATATAGGCTAATTAGTAGCCTATGTGATTTTTTATTCCGTGCGGACAGACTCGCGGGCGATCGTTAGTATTATGGGCACGTACTTGTTTTATAATCGTATTTCAATTTCTTTATTGGATTTTTTCTTTATATCTGTATGAACATGTTATTAAACGAATCTGAAAAAGTTCTGAACAGTAATCCGACAGAGCTTCACTTAAAGCTTTAACTCACTTTTTCGATAACTAATCGCCTACACAAAAGCTTCTCTTTCAATGTCAACATTTATCGTTAAAGCTTATTATCAACGATAACTTTAAGTTATAGAAACAAAGATTAATAAATAAAAAAAATATTATTTCAATTTAAAACTTGAACTTTTATCAATTTTCACGGTTAACTATTATATTATTGTTATAATATTATTGTCTCTATTTTTCTAAAGAGAATGAGAGTGATGGCAATATGATTTTGTACATTCAAGAAACACGGTCACAACAGGCTCAAATGTAGTAGAAATAATATGTAATAGTTATTTAACAAGTAAAACATTTTTATAGTGTAATATGGCAATGGAGCTAGTGGCGAACTTAATTCGCTAATATAGCGAAGCGAATGCTTCGCATAAGCATCTGTTTTTACAGATGCGTTTTCTATCTTTAATCGACAATACATTTGTGGGAAAAACTATCATTAATGTTAGGAGCAACGCAGCAATTAATTTATTTTATTATGTCTAGATTATTCTCATTCATAAGTAAACACTAAGTAATTTCGCGCTGTGAACATAGAAGTTTATACTTAACAAGCATTTGTTAAATTAGTATAATAACCTTAATATTTGAAATGTAGCAACATTTCCATTTGCATTGAATTAATTTAATGAGATTATGTTTCGTTACCAACAGCACAGAGTTGCCTGTTTTTAATAAGTTAGTTTTTCTTCTACGTTTTTTAAATAAATGAAATACAGTTATACTAATTTGATGCGTGAATAAACTATAATAATAAATTCACGTCGGTGGCTTTGAGGTTTAACCACTTGATTTGTAATCTGCAGGTTTCGAATCCCGCTATGTAACAATGTGTTTTTAGATTTTCGATTTACATATGTACATTAATCCGATGTTCTTACGGTGAAGGAAAACATCGTGATGCAACCTGTATATATCTGTGAAGATTCAAAGATATGTGTGAAGTCAACCAACTCGCATTGGGCCAACGTGGTTGACTATGGCCTATAACCCACTAACCTACACCCCTAACTTAAGGTAGACGTATAGTAACCTAATAATGATGAATAAATTCACAATAAAATAGAACAGATTCTGTCTTACCCAGTCTTTATTTAGCGTCTAAAGACCGATATTTAGAGAAGGCTATTTAAAATGACGCTACGAGATTTGTTACAGCGCGGAAGGTTCATCTAATTTCTTAGGACCTTATTTACATATGAGTAGTAAATTTTAAGCCAGATTAACCCGTCTGTGCCTTTTCCTTGAAAATTGGTTAATCATGAGTGATAATCCAATACAAAGCCTTTTCTCCGCCGCCCGAAATTATCAACTGCGCCTTTGAAATGTCTAATACATATTTTGTCCCTAACCATATAGGGTTATAATAATATTATTGTATTTTCGTAGCATTCGTTCGTAGCAGTGCTACGCCGTAACCGAGATTAACGTACCTTGTAATAAGGGATATCTGAATCTATTATCAATTATCATATGTTTTAATTGTTTTGTTGTTATTGTTATTATATGTCTTTATTCTGTTATTATACATAAACTAGTTATCGCCCGCGACTCCTACCGCGCTGTTTAAAAAAAAAAACTTAATTAGTACCCTATGTGTTCTTCCAGACTATGCTCTGCATTTCAGCGAAATCCTTGCTGCCGTTCTGGAGATATATTCTAATATCTATCCATCTATCTAAACATTCTCACTTATAATATTAGTAAGATGGAGATATGACGTAGATTTATTTATCTTAATTTAAAAAAAAATATATATTATTGAGTGATATTTCATTTGTGAAATCAAAAATCAAAGTCGAATATTAAAAATCTCTATCAGTCCTGTTTCTACTTAGTTAATTAATTATCGTGGCTTAGTACATGTTCCTCACAGAGTTACCCAGCGCTATCATTGTCTGTCGAAACAAAAGACATACTTTAGAAGTGCCTCAAAGGGTAGAGTTACTCGCAAGGTCAATGGAGCCCTTAGCACCCGAAAACTCAAAAGTTTGACTATTAAAACCTGTAGACATGCGAACACCATCTATTTATAACTAGAAAATTGATGTTTCCTGCTCATCATTTTTAAAACGACTGTTGTTAAGGCAATGTTTTATTTTCCTGTTGTTGTGTATAAAATTTTCTTTTTGTGAAACAATAACATCGCGTAGAAAAAACACAGCTGTAACTTAACATAAAAACCACCTTCCCGCGTCGCTTCCTGAGTCCCGTTCCTTTTCAATTTAAGACTCAACATTCTTTGTTTCGACGGAAAAATCTTTGTTTGCGAAACGAGCAACAAAATAGAACAAAAGACCCCTTAAAAAGAATAATAACCAGGTCGACGGAGCTCAGGTTGAGTTGGTGGGCTTGACCCGACCTTGGCAACCGAAATAAAACGCGTGTTTGCCGTAATTGTTTTCTACTGAAACCGATTTTGATGGAGAGCGTTTGTGTTTTTTTTTGTTTTATTGTTTCAAAGTAAGTTGCGAATTTTGATGGAAAAACTTTCAATGACTTTAGTGTCAAAGTTTTTGTGGTTAATAGATTTACGTTATAATATCTTTAATGCAACACAACCTCATGTTTGTCTGTTATGATAGACAAAAACATGTAGTTCTAGTTATTCTTTAACAACTTATTAGGCTGGCAACGCATCTGCTGTTCCTCTGGCGTTGCGGATATCCATGGGCGTCGGATCAAATAATATTAGGCGATTCGTTGCTCGTTTGCCCCCTTCTCCTATAAAAAAAATGAAAAAATAGGTTCGATAATGTAAATAAAAATTTCTACAGATAAATATGTACATATGCATAATATCACGTCCATTTTTGATTAACATATAAGAGTTAATAAATTAAAGAAATTCGCGTTTAGATTAGCAAAAAGCTTAAGCCATTTTGCGGTAGGTAACAATAAGTCGGCATGGCATTAAACCCCGGCCATGTGTTACAATTTCGTGAGTGGTCGCGTGACTATTAAAATTTTGTGAATTAGAGCCACGATATGAATGTTATTAGGTCGTACCTTAAATAGGATTGAACGGTTATAAACCAAACTTGTGATGGCTAAAAACTGGTGTCAGATAATTTCAAATGGATAAACGTAATTTAACTGGCTTTAATAGTAAGAGAGTGTCAATTATATTGCACGTATATTGGTCCTACTAACGTAGTAGTACCAAAATGTTATCTTCTGTAGTTTAAATACTGTGACTGACTTTGAAGAGCAAGGTGTTTTTTTACATTTAGGTGTGTTAGAAACACAGGTAAGCAATTTTAACTGAGTTTTTAACCAATTATTAGTATGTTGAAGCGCGGCTGTCATCTGACCAAGTGAAGATATGTAATGTAGGCACATAGATAAATTCTTTTATTCAATTTAAACCTTTGTGATTATTTTAAAGATATTAAAAAGCATTTCAATTAAGTTAAGAGCTCAAATTGCTTTGAAACTGTTACAGCGTTGTAAAAACCACAGGCACTTGTTACAACCTCTAGAACACATTCAGTGTTTGGCACACGTTGCACAGGGCCGCTCTGCCAATGTCACGTCATGTGTTCAGACATTTTATGTCATCCTAAATACATAAATTCAACAATCTAAGGAGTATCTTTAGGGAAAAAAGTGATCCTACAAGGGTTCCGTTTCTTCCTATGAATAACGGAACCCTAAAAATTATGCGTACGTAACCGAATATTGTTTTTTTCGCGTTCTCATGTCTTGGAATTTAGATTAGTCCGAGAAGTTCGATTTTATACAGCTTATATTTATAATCGAATAAATTGGACTTTATTTTCCCTTTCTATATTTACCGTACCTTTTATAGATTTTACTTACGGTATAAGAATTTATCTGTAAACAAAACAACAAGTTTAACTATAAACAGAATGATGTATCGGGACGTAGAATAGATTAAACTTAATAAATTACTGACGTATCACATTCAAAATTGCATCAGAAATAAAAAAAATGCTTTGTATATAGGATATTGATGTATTGGACATAAAAAGTGCATAAATCAACAAATTTTAATGAAAATTGATTTCCTATAAATTAAAATTAGACGGCAAAAAAAATTGTACCGTAATAAATATTTATTGATACAAAGATAATTTGGCAATTTTATCCTGACTGTATTTGAAGTAATAAAATTGAAGAGATGAAAATATAATTGAATATTCGTAATGTGAATATAAGGTCGTTCCACACACGCGGCCGCGGTTGCGAACCGGTTCGCGAGTCTGTGCGGGCTCTAAACGAAACTCGGCGCCCTCTTTATGTCATGTATTTGAATATCTGGACCTGAAATCTGCCGCCATATATTTTAAGCTCTGAAAGAAAAGCCGTTACCCATAAATCCAGTGAACGCAAATGATTACGTTATATTAGGGTTGTTCCACACGTGTGTATATTTTATAAGTCTTTATAAACATTTATAATGTTGTTCTTTTATAGAATGTACAGGATGTATTTAATTGTCACTTTTAAGGAACTTACACGAACGTACGAAAGCAAAAATCTTACTATATATAATATAAATGCGAAAGTTTAGGTGGATGGATGTTTGTTTGAAGGTACCTCCAGAACTGCTAAACGGATATCGCTGAAATTTGGCATACATATAGAGCATAATCTGGAAGAACACATTAAGGCTACTTATTAAGTTTTTTTATTCCACGCGGACAGAGTCAGGAGCGACATCTAGTAGGTATATAAAGCTAATTTTAATAAAGAATTCATAAGTGAATGTATAATGAGAAGAGTATAATATGTAGAAGCGACGACACGTTAATGTGTGTTTAATGAACGGAAACCGTTCCCGACAATAAACACTTGATCGATTAAGTATATTACTTCCTAATAACATACATAATTACATATAGGTATATAACTACTTATATAAAGACGCTTTGTATAAATAATAAGGTGTTTATGTTTATGTTGTTTTGGTATTTATAGCAATATAAAGTCAAACTTTCAAGCTTAAAGAATTAATAAATGAGCAAATAATTTTGTCTATGACTGATGACATCATGTCTTACATCGACCATATATAATAAAAATCGTTGTCAAAATATTGAGACTAAGATATTTTTTAACGAATTGACAACCCTAACGAGATAGTTAAGAAGAAGGAAGTAGTAAGTTTTATCGTTGGTTTGGTTAAAGTTAAATTGTTAGCATTCGTTTTATTGCATAATGCGGTCCCAGTGGACTGTGGCCGCGTCGTATCGCCCAACATTTTCATACGTGAATTATTATACGTGCACTCTATTTAAATTATAACATAAAACTAAGGCATAAGTTCATTTATCTTTTCTATAAATATATTGCTTGAAAATTTTCAACAAACAAATCTTTCGACCAGTATTTTAAGTAACTAATTTTGGTTTTAATCAAAGAAATGAGAACACTTATTTATAAACATTTAGTACTAAGTGTCGACCTTGGGTCCGTCTACGCGGAATTAAAAAAAAATGAATGTCAAATTTTATCTGAGATATCTTTTAACAAACATCCATCTATACATTCAAACTTTTGCATTTATAATATTAGTAGGATGTAATAGAGGGGATAGACAAATTTTTAATTCGGATCTATCAAATTAGGTTTGTACGTGTTATAACAGTGTATTTAAGTCTATGGCACACCAGGTTACAAATTGCTGCTTCCGAATACTAAATAAGATAAAATAATATAGTACACAACAGTTAAATTGTTGTTACTTAAAACAAATTCCAGCAAGTAAGACGATAAAGAACTAAGATGGTTTAGACTAACCGTGGTAGAGCCGTAATCGTTCAACAGTGGTAGAGCCCGCTTTAATATCTTCGCACGAATTGTCCCGACTCGCCCGGTGAAATACCACGACTACACAGAAGATAGGCGTGAAGTGGAAGAAATTCCGCGTTTCGTCTGATGAGTGTGCGTCCCGGAGGCCTCATTTAGTCCTCTTTCCCTTCTCACCCTTTTTTTTATAAGGAAAGGATGGGAAGTGGAAGTGGACTTTCCGGATGAGAGGATGCATAGAAAGGGAAAATATTTTCTTTCTATGCATCCTCTCCTCTGGCGATTAAAGGTAGGCAATTGCGTATGTCTATGGGCAGCGGTAGCTTCGCTATTTCAGCGATTTCAGGTGGCCGTTCGCTCGTTTGCCACCTTATGATAAATAAAACCCCAAGTGGGACTGTGATAGGGTTAGGAGATGTACTCGTATGAGGTGATAGGGTTGGGATTTACCAAACAGTGGTCGAGGTATACGAGTTGATTATTAATATATTGTTGCGTATGACGCTAACGAGGCCACATAACTAAAGCGTTGAAGGTAAACATTAAAATTTTCATGTAAACCTAACAAATCCGCTCATGCAAATCTGGGCGGCGCTGTACGGTTATAAATCACGTAATTTCCTCGCATTGCTGGCCCGGATATTGCCCCGCGTAAAGCCCTAATCAAATTATTATGTGCCCAATATTAGGTTAATATTTAACGAAGAAAGGGCTCGTACAATCAACCGATTATCACGGGTTCATCTAGTTGAAATCGTCAACTTAGAATAAAAGACAGTAATCATTCAAAATTATTATTATACTAGATCATGTTACGACACTTGATAAGTTAGGAGTACTAATTTTCTGATTGTTTTTTGATTTAATGTAATTAGATAAGAAACATTTATTATAAGCGAATAACAAAATAAATAAAATCATATTTTTGTTGCAAAGATATCGCTTATATAAGTTACGAAATTTGAAGGTCAGTTATATGAAAATAGTAATTTACATATTGGAACAAATCAGTTCCGAGTTAAATATCAGTAATTCGTATCACAATTAATATTAGCGGTTTCGTTAGCCGCCTAACGCTCTATTTAACATATGATGTGGTAATACATTCAAATAATCCGATTTCCCAATGCTAATGGACCTAATGAGAATATACCAACATAACATAAAAAATAATTTCATTCCTATACAATCAAGTATTGGTATATCTTACTTCTTACTAATATTATAAATGTGAATGTTTAGATTGATGAATGTTTGTTTGAAGGTTTCTTCAGAATTGCTGCACGGATCTTTCTGAAATATGGCATATATGTAGAACACAGTCTGGAAGAACAAATAGGCTAGTAATTAAGTTTCTAATTCCGCGCGGACGGAGTCGTGGGCGACCGCTAGTTAGGGCATAAACAGACAATTTTATTAACGTTAACAACAATATTACCAATATTATTTTGTTAAAAAAAAACTATTTAATATTATAACACAGATGATTTTGTAGTGTTTCATACTTCAACTAAATCAGAATTCAATGAGTAACATTTTATTTATAAAGTTAAGAAAACACGGAATTCTAGTGAAAAGTGTGTCATAATTGGAAGGTAAAAATACTTATTATAACGTACAGTATATTACAAAGTTTCATGTGTATTTTTTACACATTATACGAAAGAAATGTAAGTCTCTAAGGGTCACTCATACATTAATGTGTGACGCACACAAGCGTGACTTGACCTTATACCTGTAGGTAAGGCTAAAAAGATTCCCCCCGCGCTCCCCGCACCGCACACCACCCCACTGTCTTCCATCCTCGGCGTTTGTGACGACAGTTTGCATGACTTGAATAGTTTATTCGGACACTGACGGAAGTCACTTAACGCGAGTTCACAGCTTAATGTAAACACTTGTCGAACGGCCCCTTTTCGGATGGAATATTTGAATTTTTTTAAACATTCTTGTTACCTCAAGGTAGATTTTAAGGAATGACTTTCACATTCTTCGGTGAGACATTTACATGTTTTTTAGGGAAAAGTTAGACTTTATCGGATTACTAGCTGTCGCCCGCGACTCCACACGGAATTGAAAAAATATTATTTAGTAGCCTATGTGTTCTTGCAAACTATGTTCTACATTTATACCAAATTTCAGCAGGATCTGTTCAGCCGTTCTGGAGATACCTTCAAACAAACATCCATCCATCCAAACATTCGCATTTATAATATTAGTAACATTTTTATAGTAAGTTTTAGTTACAGGCTATATGAAAAGTTATAAATATGTAAAGAGCTAAAAAGAGAGATACAAGAAAACAGTCGGAAGTAACTTGTACTAATTTTCGTACAGTGTTAAAAAAAAATTAAAAGCGCGCTTATGAAAATTGGATTATTCGCTCCGCAGGTAAGCGTAACCGCTGAGCAATAAATTAAACCAAAGCAGCGAATACATTTAAAAATAGTGCCGGTTCTAGAATTTATCGTGTCATTTGTTTTTATAAGGCGGCGCAATATTGTGTTCCAAGTTTTGTTTTTCATTTATTTTCTCACATATGCTAAAAATAAAGACTTGTAAATGCTCAAATTTCAAGTATCAAGGGATTAAATTAAAAATATAGCTGGATTTCTTTGTAAAGATGGGTAAACAAGGTCTTTTTTTGGTATCGGTGGGGAAATCTTTGTGAGATACCCTGCCTTTTGGGGGAAAGACAGGGTTATGTGAGATTCTTACTCACTAAAACCCCCTCGGTGGTCAACCTCAAGTGCGACTGCGAGGGTCCCGGGATGTCCAAAGGAACGCACCGGAACGGGTAAAGAAGGCCTAGTATTGGAACTGTTGATAAAATTTGTAGATAGATAGATTTAAAAACAGTCAGGAGTAAAGTACAAGGACAAAAGTTACGAAAATGGATATCGCAAATATTCGCAATAGATCCTCTATCTATACAGTCCTGCACAAGATACTACGGTAGAGCTACGTCGTAGCACTCTGTTTATATTACAAGGTTATTTTTATAATTGTGTTTATTATATAAATAAAAATCTATCTACCTAAAGAGCTTAATTTATCGGTAAGAAAATTTATTGCCATCTCAATAATCATATTAAAGATTAGTTAGTAGTCAGTTACAAAATATTTCCAAAGCACGAACTACCCACCTTGGGACCGAATGCGATCGTCAGCACAGGGCGCGCCAAATTCATAACCGAATTGCAAGACTTAATAATTCTATACAGTGAAAATGTCTCTTATATTACTCTATAAGATATTAGGATTCTTTATATATTTAATATAATAGAAAATTATTGTGGAATTGATACAAACGAATGGAACTTGACTCAGTTATCGTGGCTTTCTGAGACCAAAATTCCCGTTTAAAATATATTTTTCCCTCTATTTTATCAATGGTAATGAAAGGGATGACGATATATTTTATACGGAGATTTTGGTTATAGAAAACAACAGTTAACTCTTCAAAATACGTTCGAATATCAATTAATTTAGTTTACACGGGATTATAATGGTTGTTAATTAAAAAGAAGGGTCTTGACCGACAGACAGACAACTAAGTGATCCTATAAGGGTTCCGTTTTTTTCCTATGAGGTACGGAACCTTAAAAAAATTACTTGCCTTTCGTATTAAAGATAATTTAAATTCCGTTGGATGTTAATTCTATTATAAGTGTTCTAATCTACTTATCACGTATATATAAAATTGTCGTTTACAAACCAATCGTTTAATCGAATACTTTCAATACCAATTGGAATATTTAAATTACATTACGTGTAATAAAGAAGGTAATATTGCTAATTCAATGTTATTGGCAACCCTATTTGTATACTCGATACCTTTTTCTAGTTAAAAGAGATACAGTCAATTACATTAGGCCACGCAATGCGAATCGCGGAATGAATGAATAGGCCGGGGAAAGTTAAGCTTCTCTTTGCTTTTGTGTTTTGATACTCCTTTACAAGCATAGTAACACGTCAAACGAAGTGCTTTTTACTGTCGACCAGATAACAGCCGTTAAAGAGTTTAACAAAAAAGTTTTATATTTTATACCCAATTCAGGCGAGAAATTTTGCGTGTATGTAATTTTAATGGATGTATGTTTGTTTGTGTGTAAGTTTTATTGTGACCTTTTTTAATGATCGAGTTGTCATTCGAATCATATTCATGAGGCTAGACTGTCGTTAGACTGTTAGTCGTTTTTTTTAGTTTTTTCTTATTTCATAAGGTGGCAAAAGAGCGGGCGGCCATTTGAAATCGCTGAAATAGCGAAGTGACCGTTGCCCATAGACATACGCAATTGCATATGCGTTGCCTACCTTTAATCGACGGAGGAGAGGATGCACAGAAAGAAAATATTTTCCTTTCCCATGCATCCTCTCATGCGGAAAGTCTACTTCCACTTTCCATCCTTTCCTTATAAGAAAAAGGGTGGTAAGGGAAAGAGGACTAAATTAGGCCTCCGGGACGCACACTCATTTGATGAAACGCAGAATTGCTTCCACTTCACGCCTGTCTTCTGTGTGGTCGTGGTATTTCACTTGGCGAGCCGGGCCAATTCAGGTTTTTTTTATAACAAAATAGAGTTATTAAGGTAACAAATTGCAATTTTATGTGTCTAAGTTAAAGTTATTTAATGAAAACTCAAAATTTTACATTTAAAACATTTAACTCTACATTTATTAAGAGACGATGTTTTTATACATCAATGAGCAGGTATAAATAATGAATATGTAAAAACAGTTGAACGCTCACGTCAATAAATATTCCTATCGTTCTTGTTTTATCATAAAAATACAATAAAATATCTGAAATAGTCTGCTTAAAATATACACTTGAAACAATATCGAAATTTAACTTTGGCATATGTGAATGATTATTATGTTTTTGGTATTTCAAAGCAATCGAGCAAAAGCAAATCAACTAAATCAAATATCTTACTAATATTATAAATGCGAATGTATGGATGAATGGATGTTTGTTTGAAGGTATGTCCAGAACAGCTGCATGTATCTCGCTGAAATTTGAAATAGATGGATGAATACATAGGCTACTAAATAAACACTTTTAATACCACACGGAGTTGCGGGCAACGGTTAGTTTTAAATAAATTCAAATCACGATGCAATTTATTTAAAAATCAGTAAATATCAGTGAAAATATATATTTAATAACCAGTCTATTTCTTAAAATATTTCTCCGTATCTGAAGCAAGTACTTGACTGGACGTGTTATATACGAAATTCCGGATTAGAGAAACGATGATATTGTAATAGACACTTGCTTTGAGAGAAACTGCATATCTAACGAACATTGAGCAAGCACGTTTAGCACGTGAGACAGGGACTGGTTGAGTCGCTCAGGACACGCGTTCGAATGAGCAAAGCTCACTCTAATGCGACCGGATACTCAAATTACAGTGTAAAGGGTGAATTTGCTATTTCATTTCGAATAACTTAGATATTTTACGTCTTTATAACTTTTTAAAATGAACTTCAAGTATGTCCAAGAATGTATTACTTAAGTATTTCTGATTTTTTTATTATTATTTTTAAGTAGATCCCAAAATGTTATTTTTTTTAAATATTTTTATAACTTTTAACGGAGAACGTCTCAGTTACTATCCTTGAAAGACTAATATCGAATTTTTATTACATCTGGCGTTTTTTGTTTTGTATTACTACATCAGACTAAGTAACCGTCTTAGCACTTAACGACACAACAAAAGACATATTCAATTGCAAAAATAATAAATAGCTCGCGTCCTCGTTACGTCGGGGAAGACGTCATAATCATTTTTCACATCGCGAGTGACGCGGCGTAGGCTCGGCCTTTCATCCCCCTGCTGTCATTTATCAGGCGCAAATGTCTAATGTCGGGGTATTTTTAGACTCCTAGACCCCCGAAGGATTCATCTATTAAGATTCGGTAACATACTGACATAGATTTATTTCAATGTGAATCAATTTTGAGAACGCTTTGAAGTTAATTTTTTTATTATTATTTTGAGATTCAATTTGCCCTTGTGTTGATTATTGTCGTCTCTGACTTTTTATTCAAAATGTAAGAGATGACGAAATGTTTTTTTTTATATCATAAGATGGCAAACGAGCGAGCGGCCACCTGAAATCGCTGAAATAGCGAAGTGACCGTTGCACATAGACATACTTTTATGGACGGAGGAGAGGATGCACAGAAAGAAAATATTTTCCCATGCATCCTCTCATCCGGAAAGTCCACTTTCACTTCCCATCCTTTCCTTATAAGAGAAAGGGTAGGAAGGGATAGAGGACTAAATTAGGCCTCCGGGAGGCACACTCATCAGACGAAACGCGGAATAGCTTCCACTTGACGCGTGTCTTCTGTGTGGTCTTGGTATTTCACCGGGCGAGCCGGGCCAATTCGTGCGAAGATGTTAAAGCGGGCTCTACCACTTATAATTACTAATGCATAATAAAGATAGGTTTATATAAAGAACAAGGGCTGCGTATTTAATTCAGATTTTTTAAAACAAGAGAAAAGATTTATTTAAAAATCTCATAAAAGAAAATCAGATATCGATTCCATATTGCTTCAATTAAGTCGAGATGCATTAGATTTTATCTGTCTTTCTATATGTAACAAAAACCTCTAAAAATGACTCAAAGAGTTCATATACATTTACTTTATAAATACAAATAAAGATGGCGCGTGGCTTTCCTCGGGTACCAGGGCAGCAGACTTTACGACAGGTCGTAAACTGGTTGCCGTCGGCGCTTCTATTTTTGAACTTTATGTAATGTTAAGGGCCGCGGTTGAGGCAACCCTTCTGTTCCCTTTGTTAAGCCTGTTGTTGTCATTGAAGCTTTAATTTGAGTAAATTGAGGTATCAATTTTTTTGTCTTGCTTTTGTACGTAGTAGCTGCTAAGTCTAAGCTAAATTATATGTAACCTAAAAATCACGTGAGATTGGGAATAAAAATAAATGTTGTTTTCAACTGTTTGATTAATTTTTGACAAGCGATGATTTTTAGGATTGTTAAAAAATTAATTACGTTTAAAACTAGAGTAACGTATTCAAATTAATTTTAAATTATTTCTTGCCAGTTTCTGTATCTCTTTGATCTTTAAATATTATCTTTGTAAATAATATTAAAAGTAATTTTCACTTTCAATTTTACGATACATAGGGGAGTGAGATAGTTTGCTGAAGTGAAAGGAGAAAATTGTTTTGGAGCTGACACAACCGCTGCGGGAGCGAGAGCTAAGTTAACGTCAAACTTATAAGTGAGATTTCATCTCGAGGAATAAGTTTTGTTATCGGTCTACATTGGGTTTAAACATCTTTCGTCGAATGATAAAGATTTTTTTTTTGATTTCTTCGTTTTTTTTTCAAAAAGCAAAGACTGCAAACTAAATCAAGTTAACGTAACGAACGATATGTTAAATAACTACGCTAATTTACAGTACGCAATTTTTAATTGATAATTGTCAAACGAAATTCGAATAATAGTTTCAACAATTGAAGACTTACTACCAAACTTAACATTCCCGATTAAGATAATTTGACGTTACGCTCAAATTATTTCGTACAATGACGTCACCGGGGCAAACGGAACGCGAACCGCGAAACGAAAACTTCCCCGAACTCGTTATCGGCAGTAACTTGCCGTAGATGGTGGCACGAGCTCGCGGTTTACAATAGAACACTTTATTCCCCTCCACCAAAACTACCTCCTCCCCTCCCTTTTGTCAATCACGGAAGCAACGGAATCGAAACAACACTCCGTCCACCGGTTCCCAACCACTTCCTGAAATTGTCTGTTACTCGAACTGTTAAACGACTTCCGCTTAATCGTAGTTGTGCCTCTGACATTTTTCACTGCGATTTTAGAAATAGTTTTAGACTAAGATTTCTAAAATACTCTTACTAACAAAATTTTAATCTAGGAAGGTTTAGTAGGAAGATATAATAAACTATCGTTTGATAAGGGGTTTAAAAATGAAAAAACATAAAAGTATGAAAACCGAAAATCTTCTTAACATAATTTAAGTACATTCAAATTTGTTATAAAAACAAATAAAAATTGAAACATCAAACGAAATAGGCGTACATCCAGCGGACCGCGGATGCGCAAAAAAAGAATTCTTCTGCCGAGTTAGAAATATAGAGGAATTTTTAAATCCGTACCTGCACAAAGAGGAAATAACATATACGTAAGGCAGAGAACATTTAGTTCGGCCATTTGGTGAATAAAATTCTCTTTTATAACAGGCAATAGCGAAGGCCGCTATCTCCTTTCATTAGGCTTGCCATACTATTTGGAGAACTCTTTTCGACTTTTAAAGTAAAGGCAACTGCGCTTTGCGTCTTGTAAATGTAATGCGCCCGTAATTCAGCGCATAGATTTAAATTGTATGCATACGGAATGAAAAGAGGGCTCACTCGTCTTTAACTCTAATTCAAGGGTTTTCTTTGTTTTTACTTTGTGACCTGACTCGAAATGTTTCTCTTCCGGTTTTAATTTGGACTTGGATTTTTCTATTGTTTTAATTGTGTCTGTTCTGATTAAATTAATTTTTGAGTTTGTTTTTATAAAAGACTAGCTGTCGCCCGCGACTCCGTCCGCGTGGTTATATAAAAAAACTTAATTGGTGTAGCCCACCCATCCATCCATCCACATCACATCCAAGTAAACATTCGCATTTATGATATTAGTAAGTTAAATAAAAAGCAGCTCTTCAAGGCATAAAATTTCGAAAAAAAAAATAGTATCCTATGTCAGTCTCCTGGCTCTAAGCTACCTCCTCACCAATTTTCAGCCATATCGGTAAAGCCGTTCTTGAGTTATAAATAGTGTAACTAACACGACTTTCTATCTTTATATATATAATTCTTCTGTGAGTGTGTATGTCACTGAACTTCTCTCAAACGACTGGAGCGATTTTGATGAAATTTTTTGTGTGTGTTCAAGGGGATCTGGGAATGGTTTAGATTCACAATTTTTATCAATTATTAACTTCATATTAATTTATTCAAATTAAAGACGTGTAGACAGGACAACGTCCGTCGGGTCCGCTAGTTAAATATATAGATTGAAAGTTGTGTTAGGAAATTGTTGATTTTATTTTTTCTCTATCATGCCTTCTTTGACTAATTTTTAAGTTTTATTTTTTGTTATTTCATAATTTTTAACGTATTTTTGAGGTACTGTGGATAATGATCATTATTTTGTTCAGTTTTAAAAGTAATATTTTGGAGTGATATTTTCGTGATGGTAGTCTGTTGTGTCGCTGACCAAGACTTTGGATCACTGAGTCAGACGAGCAAGTATTATAATCAAACAAATATCACAGTGATTGTGCTTTTATATATTTATATATTTTCAAGTGCCTGGAACTATATTTATACCTTGTTTTTACACCCGTGTGCAACTCTTCGTGGTAGAAACGAGAACAATAAGAGAACAAATTTACGAGCAGATGTGGGTGAAGCTGTAACATGCTAATGAATTTGTAGTCAGCGGCACGGACGAGGGCAGGGTAAGGGACGGGGTGGAGCAGGGGAGAGGAGCTCACCTTAATATGCAAATTAAAGGAGGAGCGGCGGAATAAAAACTCAGTCGAAAATTGTATCGTGGGAACACAACATAAGGTGTATCTATTAAATAGAATATTCGAAAGTTTAATTTAAGAAGTAATTATGCTTAATAACATAATTAAGAAAGGACACGTTTAAAATGATAGAAATTAGATAACATTATTCCTAACTAATAGTTACATTTCTAGATACAACTCGTTTGGTAAAGATATATCAGACGAGGGTACAAGGCCTCAGAGTCTAACCCTTAGGCTAAAATCACGATGCGACAGACGGATAGAGATATGAACTATACCTATAAATCAGACTACTTTCATTGTTTTTTACGCGATAAAATTAAAGTTAAAACGGCCAGTTATTTAATTTATCAACAAACTATCTATTTTTCTACTAGATGTCGCTCGCGACTCCGTTCGCGCGGAATAAAAAATAAACGTAATGAGTAGTCTATGTGTGTCACACTATGTTTTACATCTATGCCAAATTTCATCAACATCCGTTGAGCCGTTTCGTAGATACCTTTAAAGAAACATTCGTTCATCTAAACATTCGCATTTATAATATTAGTAAGATTGCACGATCGGCTACACTTTTAAATAGAATTGTTAGCACGGTTAATTGTTTATAGTTACTGAGAAAAATCTAAAAGGAATTTAAAACAGTACGTCAGCGCCACCTGGCGGTCACTAAAAACCACTCGGAAGATCAATTTGTTCTCGTTACCGAACGAACGGTGACACTGGCCACGTTAAATTCACATCGTTTACTCTTATAACACATGCGGTGTTAAATTTACTAAAAAGGAACAAAATAAAAGTTATATGACAAAAGTATGGACTTTATTTTAGGACAATATTAATATTTTTTGCGGTAAAAACTGACAGGCGCGTAAATGGTTAGTTTAGAGCAAAAAATAACTTTTTTCAATCTATTTTGTTTGCATTGAATAGTTACCGAAATTACTAAACCGTATTCTTTCACTGTAGAAAGCTAAAATATCTCCGGGAGACATAGGCTATGTTTATTACTAGTTTTTTTGTTTATTGTGCAGGAATGAAGTCGCGGGCTAATGCTAGTAACTATTAACTTACTAGACTTCCGATATTTAATACTACTTAGCTCACGGCTTAGCAAACGCAAGGTTAAATACTTCTAATTAGTACTAAGAAATAAAAAACGTATTAAAATCTATATCCATAATACTTTTTAATTTGAATTATCAAAGCGTAATCTAATAAATCCGCCACGCCTTTATTAAGCAGATTATAGCTATTATATAGCTATAGCTGATATAGATATAGCTGGTTCGCTTGCAAGTATTATATTCCATGAGAATTTCTGACGTTATACATTGACCCATCAACACGAACGTATACAGAACAGCACACAAACAAGCAAGCAATGGAAACACAGCGTACAACTTCGTGCGGCATGACGTCAAAGTTTGAGAACTGTTTAGAATATTAACTGAAACTTTGCATATGTACGAGAAATTTTATATTAGCCGAGTGAAACAAGGAAGGCTAACTTTTTAATATTTTAAGCTTGTTTTTATCAAGCAAATAAGAGGGTCAGGTACCTAAAGATATGGTAGTACAATTAAATTAGAAAGCTTTTACTGTAAAAGGAAATTTATCTAACTACCTAAAAATGAATAAAGAACCTTTCTAACCTTAAGACGAACTAGTGCAATAAAGAAAAGTATTTCATGAGCCATTTTCTAGCCGAATTTTTCACGACAGTAGACGAATTCTGGATCTGAACCTCTTGTTGGATATTCTCTTAACTGGTAGGTTATTAAAGTTCAGACTCGGTGGAGCGATGATCTTCGCAGGGCAGCTGGCAAGAGCTCGATGAGAGTGGCCGAGGATGGTGCTCAGTGGCGTGCTATGGGAGAGGTCTATGTCCAGCAGTGGACTAATATAGGCTGATGATGATGATGATGATGATGATAATTAAAGTTAACAGCTTATAACTTGATTAAATGACCATTAGAATATTGTTTCTTTTAATGACATGAGGTAAATCTAAATGTGTGGACATTAAAAACTAAAGAGCACTTTTTAAATCGGTTATTATTAAGAGGAAAGATTTTTGAAAGATTAAAACAAACTTTCTCTAGGACAGTTAATATCTGAAAAGATTGTACGAGTAAAATAATAAAACGATATTTTATTTTAGAAATGTTTGTTACCTCTGCTTCTTTGAAAATGTGTATGATTGATAGTTTCATTTTGAAGGTACGTAAAAGGATGTTTTCCAATTTATATGAATTTATTATCTGTAGCGACTGGATGATGGCTGACAGATAAAACAACGTATATGAGGAGAAATATTCTGAGTTTACAAAACGCCCGCGACCCAGATAATATTATAATTACATAGAAATATTAATTAATTTTCCTTTGACGTCACTCGAGCGTTCTAATGTTATTTATTTAGAAGTTTACATTTTATTCAAAGGAGTGGAGGTTACGGCTTTGTTCTTAAAGTTTGATAGGCGATGTTATTTTGTTACGCGATGTAAAAAGCACAGTTATGATAGTCATGGAACTATTGAGTTCGAAATTTAAATTAGGTGCGTAATTAAAAAAAAAAACACGAAAAAATGCAGTCTATCAAATAATATATTTTACTACCGAGTCCGTCTGGGCGTAATTAAAAATCAACTTAATTAGTAACCTATGTGTTCTTCAAGACTATGTCCTACATCTCTGCCAAATTTCATCGAGATCCGTTGAGCAATTTTGAATTTTCAAACAAACATACATTAATATTTATTTTGTAATATATTTAAACATTTCTACACTGTAAGTGTAATTATTTTCAACAACGTAAGTACTATTTTGTATGCTCTTTAAGTTAACTTGAATTTTTGGATGAAAGCCAAGAGATATCTTTTAAAATTAGGTACCCGGTACACAGGTACTCGTTCCGTCCATTTATTTGAACGTGTGTCAGTGTTGCTATATATTTTCTAAGTCGACTTAAAAGAAATGCTGGCCACTTTGTTATAAAGTGACGCAATCGAAATGGAAATTGCAAATGAGGGGAATAATTAATTATCTACAACACGAAAAAGAAAAACAAAATACGATTCTAAAGGTGCTCACACACCGGTAGCGTTCGCTTGTGAAATTTTAGATTAAATGACCTTTATATGTACCTTTATATAAAGATGACCATGACGATCGTCCTGTGCTACCAGCATCCAGGATACTCCAGCAAGCTTGACAAGGTCATCAGTCCATCTTGCGCCTGGCCTGCCCATGCTGCGTCGACCTGTCCTTAGCCGCCATTGTGTGGCATTAACTATAAATTGCCTATCCTGAACTACCACGTTTTTAAGTTGTGACTATATACATGGGAAATATCGTACCTAGTAAGTGAGTACCTTTAAGAAAACAGGCAACAACAGAGCTCCCGGCGGAGCGAGAGCGGTCGACAATTTGTTTAAGTTGTTTGCTTGAAAAAGGCGGAAGCGTTTATAAAGATTACGAAATAAACTGTTTTAATTGTTCCTTAGCCGCGCGACGGTCGCGACGCCGAGGCCCGGGGTCCGGGGACTAAACTACGGTGAAATATATGACTCGTTACTTTTGTTTACGTAAGTTTAGAGAAACGAGATTATTTAAATCTTTATAAATAGAAGTATAAGCTTTTATGTATTTATATTTGTTTATCTTATATGTAATTTAATTGATAAGTATCATGAAACCTTGCTTAGGGATGTTCGTAGATTTCTGTCTTAAAAATTATATCTAGAAAAACGGATAAAGACAGCTTTTTCCAGTTATTTAAAAAGTATTGGCATATCGCTTTGATATTAATTTGGTTTAGATTTCTATAAATTAAGACCCATCTATTGAAGGTGAAGTTACGTGTTGTTTGCATAAGTTATTTAAGAAATGTAGATATTTATTTATACAATAGTTGTGAAACTTTATAACACTGCGATTTGCACGCGTGAAAAAAAAAATAAGCGTCGCACACATTTATCACGGCCTAGTTTTTATCTGCCGTACAAATCTAGACCATTAATCAGGGCTGGCTCACCTGTGTAATCGGCTCCGATCTCATGCGTTGTCCTCCGCTAGGGTTGTCACATATGACATTAAAATTAGTATTTGTTAATAAAACAATAATTTTTGGATCTCCATTCAATTTTATTTTTTTAGCCATAATATTTTTAAGCGATTCTTGATCATCCTTAGCTATGCTTGTAGATAAAAATTATAAATTAATGAAAGAGTTTACTTACATATAGACGACGTTCTTTAGGTAATTTTTTTTATGTTGGTGTAGTAGTTTTATCCCGAACAAATAATCAATCAAATATTTTCTCTTTACGAAATTAGTAATGCGATTATGATAAATATAAGTTTAATATTAAATAAGCCTTTATTGCTGTCGGATTGCCCGATGGATATAATCAGATGACACACGGTAGGCCTGGTTACCATCAGTCCAATCCCCGGCGCGATCCGACATTTCCGTGAAGAAAGCCCCCTTGTCCTTATTATCTGACCTTTACCGTAATGGCCGATTTGTCTATTCTGTTTTTCTCTGTCCGTTTATTGACCTTTAATTTGCGACCTTGGTGGTCGATAACTTTGTGCGAGACATTTGCAAAACGGTTCAGTAATATCCACGGACTATTTGCTCATACAATTTATTATCGTGAGTTTCCACTTTATTGTGTTCCTTTTCGTTTTCTATGAAAAGAACAAAGATAAATATATCTTATCTTATTTATATTATCAATGCGAATGTTTAGATGAATGGATATTTGTTTGTAGGTACGTCTAGAAAGATTGAACGGATCTCGAGAACATAGTCTGGAAGAACAGATAAGCTACTAATTATGGTTTATTTATTCCTCGCGGACGAAGTTGCGTGCGACAGCTAGTTGTGTTATAAAATAAACCTTGTTCTTAGCTTAAAAGGAACATAAAATCAGTACTTAAAATCAGTGGGTTGTGTTGTAAAGATAACTTCAAAGGTAAACGATGTGACAACATTTTATATGTAAAAGATACCAAGATTAATATTCTTTGAAGTAACATATTGTACAACTCTATGTATATATATAAAAGAAAGTCGTGTTAGTTACACTATTTATAACTCAAGAACGTCTTTACCGATATGGCTGAAAATTGGTGACGAGGTAGCTTAGAGCCAGGTGACGGACATAGTATACTATTTATTATTTTTTTCCAATTTATGCCATGAAGAGCTGCTTTATAACGGTTGAACGGTTCTCGATTAAATTTGGCATACGTATAGAACAAAGTCTGAAAGAACACATAGGCTACACTAATTAAGTTTTTTTATATATCCACGCGGACGGAGTCGCGGGCGACAGCTAGTAACTTATATTTTACTAAACGTCTATAAATCTTATCTTGCATTTCACTTGTTGCTATGGATTTTCGAAAAGCTATTCTAAGCGATGCGACAAGTTTTTATAGGTTTCATACCTGAGCAACGACGCTCGTAAAATTGTCTGGAGTTAGCACGACAAAGGATCCAACTTGTAGGTATAAAGTTGTATCTATAGGTATAAGGTTGTATCTGTACACGGTATAAAGTCGTATCTGACCCATGGAATGGGGCCGAGGAGGGAGCGATAGTATTTCTTGTAGTTTGAAATCGCTTATAAGCCATTTTTTGTTTTGTATTCGAGTAAGGGATATTTGAACGTGTGATCTATACGTTTGATTCAGCTATACTTTGTTGCTTGTATCGTATGAAAGCCATTTTGCTGTGAAAGAAGTTTATTTTATTTTGTGTAATTTTTATCTTACTTATATTGTAAATGTGAATGTTTGGATATATGGATGGAAGTTGCTTTGAAGTTATTTACAGAACAACTTGACGGAACTCGGTGAAATTTGTAATAGATAAAGAATAGTCTGGAAGAACACATAGGCTACTTTTTTTTTAATATCGTGCTAATAGAGTCGCGGGCGACGGCTAGTTTCTGATAATTTAGTACAATAATCTATATATTTATAACAAAACTAGAATAGTTTATTGATATTGTGTCCCGATATTAAAAGTAGTTCAGGTATAAACCTTGTTACGCAAGGTTCAATGCTCATTGCGAACAAACGGCGTAGCGATAACTTTACAACGGCGTAACTGTGATCCGATCCGATATAAATTGTCCTGATAACTCGTCCCTTCTGAAGCGTTGTGATCTTAAAACGACAAAGATAACCTATTCGAATTGTACTCGTAATTTAAAAATGCTCTCGAATGAAAGTGATACTAGAAATAAATCGATAATGTAATTATTATTTTCCTAGCTATTGTATGCAACTCCGTACGCGCGGAAATAAAAAAAGTAATGAGTAGCCTATGTGTTCTTCCAGACTATGTTCTACATCTGTGCAAAATTTCATCAATATCCATTGAGCCGTTCCGGAGATACCTTCAAACAAACATCCATCAATCTATCTATCTAACCATCTAAACTTTCGTATTTACAATATTAGTATAATAAGAAGTAAGATAGTGAAAAAACATAGAAACAAAAATAGGTAAAAGAGCTAGGGTGATTTATTAGTAAGTTTAGGTTTTCGCAATGAAATCTTAAAAATGTTAAGTTATAATTTGGACCTTTGACATATCAAAGCTTACAAAAATCAGTATTATATCTTTGTTAGGCCAAAAAATAAACTTGACACCTGGTTGGCACTAAGCTGACATTTTTAAACAAACTTTTCACAGATTAAGAATTTCTCTAAAACAGATAGGCTGGCAACAAAAATATTCGTGTATAACTTTTTAAACTTACCTCGACAAAGCACTTAGAAGTATAAAAGATATTAGAAAAGTTTGACCTATAAATAACTTGAGATGAAGTGGATACAGTTTATCTTTTTGAAATGAAGTTTTTAAACAAATTTTGACGTGTTTGAAAAATATACTTGACTTATTCGAAACGATTGCTTGGGTCAGCGGAAAGAGGGCGTCGCTTTCCCGCGCTTTGCCAAGCTATCAAGATGGCGGCTGACGTTTCGCGATTTTGGCAAAATGTCTGTCTCGCACACATTGTTTGTTGTTTTAGATTAGCATCGGAACAGCGATCGATGGGCTTGCATGTGCAGTACTAAGGAATGTAAATTAAACAGTCAATAACCTTAACCGAAGTCTGTGTGGTATTTTGGCGGGAAAATCAAATTTCATATTTATTTAATAATTTTTTTTGTAATTGTAATCAACAACCATTGGCTTTGGTATTCAAACAAAAACATTTCAATGTTTCCCTGTAGTGTCTTTCCTAATATTAGTGTTGACTTATAACTGTTACTAACAGTCGACCGCGACTCCGTCTGCGCGGATTTAAAAAATAACAATTAATAGCCGTCGAGCCGTTCTGTAGATACCTTTTAAGAAACATCCATTCATACATCCAAACATTCGTATTTATAATATTAATAAGATAACATAGAATTATATATTATTTTATGATAAATTTTTGTCACTTGAGTATCAAATCATATTATCATCATATAATCTTATCTTATATCTTTAAATGAGCAATTCTTGTATATACATATATATAATTGGAATCTCGGAATCGGCTCCAACGATTTTCATAAAATTTAGTATATAGGTGGTTTCGAGGGCGACAAATCGATCTAGCTAGGAATCATTTTTATAAAATGTCATTTTATTCGTGATTTATCGAAAATCAACTTAAACGTAAACTTAACTTTTTCTATCGGTAAGATCGAAAAATATTATTCATATTTCATCATTTTATTAGTAATTCGTACTTAAATATAATTTCCGAAAAACACAATTAAAAAAAATACCGAGCAAACCTCGGTCATCCAGGTACTAATTTTTAAATAAGGTAAACTTGTAAATATGACATCGTTTTCTATTAACCACCTATCACCGTAAAAACTCGTCCCAGACAACACGATATTCTTGTGCTAATGAGGAGACGGTGGAATCTAGAACGGCAGCGATTGAAGAGCTCTTCGATTATAACAACGTAGCGACATCTTGCGACTGTCCCTTACTTGTATTTTAAGTTAATTTTAGCGTGTAAGAATTAAAATACTTTAATTAGCATCTTCTGTTCGTTATCCAACTCTGAGTGAGCGCATCAGGTTCTTATCGTTCAAATTGTTTCATAATTTTTTTCAGTCGTTAGGGTCTTTAAAATTATATTACCTTCATGGATGGATGGATATTAGTTTGCACGTATCTCCAGAATGGCTAAACAGATCTCGATGGAATTTAGCAGGAATGTAGAACATATAGGTCACTAATTAAGTTTTTTTTTTGTTTTTGCGGATGGAGTAGCAGGCGACAGCTAGTTTATAATAACTTTAGAAGTTAACATAACTACGTCATGTTTATTGTACGACGACAAAAACATGTTTCGAACCGCCCAGCAACAAAGCTATGTACTTAAGCCTATTACTGTGATTCCATGATTAACTCTGAACGAGTATGGAACGGATTTTAAACGCAAATCCAATCTAACACATTACACAAATAAAAAATACATATATTTAATGGTTTTCCAAATTCTTACTGACGTAAATATGAGACTAAGACATAAAAACTTTTTGGAAGAAAATCCGAAAATAAGCCAGTGTATTGACTCAACAGCCTCACTAAAATGTTGACGTCCATGTCCCCTCAATATTCATTCTGACACTGGACTTTGTAACGAAAGCACGTCAATCGCGTCATAGGATTCTAACTAATAATGTCTAAAATAACTAAATAGTAATTATAAACTTTGCAACAGCTAGATAACATATTGTTTGCCTGCAAAGAGTAACAAAACAGTATAATCGTATATAAACGGGTTATTACTACATCTAGTATATTTTAGAATCTTATAATTTCAAAAGTCTTGTTGTATACGATCTTTATTTTCCTTTCTCCAACATCCATTTCAGTTCATTATTAATCTTTTCTTTTGTCTATGTTGTACTTGATTCTTGATGTTAGTACGTAACAAAAATTCAAGTTAACAACACCTGGAGGAGAGTATGACATAAAACATAGAGCAAGTACTCTCAAAGATAAGTACAGTCACGCACAGACAACTCTCCGGGCGGAGCGCTTTTTGTGAACAGATTGATGTTAAGAACGAAGTACTGTTCACCGCAACCATTTGTTCTTGTACCATGTTTTCAACAAGTTGAAAATGGTTTAGATTCAATTGTTTTTTTCAATTGTTATTGATGTTATTATTTATGTAGATAAAGCTTTATAATTACAGTCGTATATTTAATAGTTCTGGACTACTTTAATCTGTTTTTTTATGTTTACTGTATAGTTTTTTAAACGTATTTTTCTCTTTTTTTATTATAATTTTACATGAGACATAAATAGTAATAATTTCTGCTGCTAGACGACTTTACAATAATATCTAATTCAAATTGATATATTTCTTTGCCTAAAATATTTTTTTCTTACCATCTTAAAGCAAAGTATCTAGTCGTGTTCATAGAATAAATTCAGCCACCTTATATCATGCTTACATTGCCAAAGTGAGATAAAGTTTTAAAAGTTTCTTGTTAACGAAATCGAAGTAAACATCTGGTTGAAACAAACGAGAGCTTTTTAATACATAATTTAGCAGTTTGAAAGTTTAACGAACGTGCACAAAACACGAATAACCACTGATCTTCTGTAATTTAATATGTAAAACTTAAGTTTTAAATAACAAATGTTTAAATTCTTTAAATAGAGATGTAAAAATTTCAAGTTTTTCTCTTGAATAAAATGAATATTAAGAAAACCATAGTGGGTAAAATACATCGCATTTTTACGTATATTTAAGAGTGTTTCAGGCAATTGATAGTATAATATTACCCATGACGTAGTAGTAAAAACTCTGTTAGTATTCAAAATTCAGTATATTTAAGTTGTTACTTATCTTTATAATAAGTTGAAGGCAAAGAGAGAGTCAACAAAAAAAAACACTTTTATCTTAAATATTAAGTTATAGAGGTTGTTTTGTTAAACATTCGTAGATAAACTTTTTCCTGAGCGTTTGATGTATTTATGAGTTTGAGGTTAGGCGCTTTGTTTTCCGTTTACATAAGTTTTCGTATAATAAGCTGCGTCGCTGGCTGCCAGCCAATGTCACCGTCTACATGCACGTGTCACATTTCTTTTTCACAATTCAACTGTTGATATTTTTACTAGAATCCATAGTGCCTTACTTCCAACAAGTTCGGTAGGTTCTTCATAATACTAAAGCCTAATTTTCCCCTTATCCTTCTCATCCTTTTCTTGTGAAGAAAAGATGGGAAGAGGATGGGATAACGGAGGAAGTGATGTAAATATTATCTTTCTGTGCGTCTCCTCCTCTGTCGATTAAAAGTAGGCAACGCATCTGTAATTGCGTATTCGTAATCACTTCGTCATCTTGACAAATTTAGGTGGCCGTTTACCATCTTATATTATGAAAATAAATTCTTCTGTCTTTATCGGGATAAAGTATGACAGAGTGGGACTCTGTATATGATTGTTACAAATTAAATTGCATAGAACCTGCTACAGATAAAAGCTAACAATGTAGTTAGGAAAACTTAAAACAACAAACGAACGTGTTAAATTATTCTTTAATAACACTACTTCTTTGAGCCTAAGTTGGAAGTGAATTTAAAACTTTGACCATACTGTATGCTATTCGCATAGAGTATTGATTAATCTATACAATATTGACAATTTATCTACTAATATTAACCTCATGGGATGTAGTGTTCTGTGCAATAGGTAGCTGTAAATTAAACATGTAAACAAAGCCAACGGCAAATTTATGCTTTATTACTGCCGTAAACCTTAAACTATAATAATATACCATGGAATGCAAAGGAAACTTAATTAATAAGGGACACTGCGCTTTGATACCTTATAGTGACCAGCGGCTGCGTTAAATTTCATTAGATACACTTTGAGATTACAACTTCGTTAGATTAGTTTGCATCCCTGGCTAATAGATGGCGCTGTACTGCAATTTAATTGACTTAGATCACGGTATAGAGATATCGTTCTTGTAATTTAAAGATTAACTAAGTTAATTTATGTAAATACTAACTTGGTTTTATTTGATAGATGGTGAAAGTCTTAGGACTTTTTTGTTTGTATAATAAGAAGTAGTCATTGGTAACTCAATTAAAAGTGATGACCTGCAGATCAGCTCACGGTTCACATATGTGAAGCAGATCAGTGAATCGGTGAGCAGCTCAATTCAATTTGTACCTACAAAGATTTATGATTTGCGTAGCTGTGATCTGCGTGTCACTGAACAGCTCGCAGTTCCTTCACACAGTTACACACATCGTAATGAGTTTATATCTGCCAATTTATTTGTTGCTCAACCATTCAAGTCTATGCGAGCTGAATTCTCTTGTAAAATAAGATAAAGGCGATTAATTTACATGAGTATAACCAGTACAGCTATTAACAGACTACAATTTAGTGTGTCCCTGAGGACCGTGACTTTGTACGTAACGTGTACTAAACTAATTGGAGATATCCAATAGATTGCTTTAGAAATAGGGTGGGGATTTGTTTGAGACACAATATGTCACTTGACAGGCCATGTATACAACTGATATAGTACGACAAAGTTATCTGGCCCGATGAGGAAAGCGCTTTTTTTGTCTATTGACATTGACAGAAAATACGTTAAATTAAAAAACGACGAGACAAAACAGCTACAGTATTATATGGATGTCGTACTTTTTCGTCATTGATACGGAGTTATTTAGTTATTTATTATCGTAATTTACTTTGATTTTTACCCACCGGGTCAGATAACTTTGTCTTGTCGGACTCTATAAATTTCACCTTTGTTTAATAATTTAAATTACATATACAGTTTTCATTTAATTTATATGCGAAAGTTAAGTTCTTCGATCTATCACAGTTTTCTACTACCGTTATGTGTATAATAACAAAATGCTATGTTGGCATACTCTGGCTTAATTCCAACATTTTAATAGTATTTGAAATTCCTTGAAGTAGAAATGTAGGTTAAAAAGATTAATAACACCATTGTATGAGATACAAGGGATATACTTTGGTGATCGTTTCCTTTAATATTTAACTTAAAAAACAATTACGCTTTAGACTAGATCCTCGATATAATAGCTATAGCTATAGAGATATAGCTTTTATTCTAAAAATTTAAACCAAAATCTGTTGTAATTTTATCTTAATCAAGTTAGATATGTTTTTTTAGTAAATTGAATTTAAAAATATAATTCTTTAACGAAATATAAGTAATATATTTATATGTTTGGTTTTATTCTGAAAATTTAAAGCAAAATCTGTTGATAATTTCAACCTTATTCATCTTATTTATTAGTAAATAGAATTTAAAAATATTTTACTTTAACCAAATATTTTTACAAAGTGACAAAATTCAATTGAAAAAAGAATACCAGATAAAATATGTCGATGTGGAAGCGAAATGAAAACTTTGTGTTGTTTTCTGTTTCGTTCTATTTCAGCGCACTCATGGGATTTTGCAGTCTGTACATTTTTGTACAGAGAATTAAATGCAAGTTAATATTTGACGCAAAAAAGATTGATTTTGTTTTGTCTAACTTCGAGTTTTTCGAGATGCAATCGTTTTCTACGTATTTTTATAGATAATTCAGTAACTCGAACCTTTTAATTAACCGTTCAACAATAGATTGTTATGAATTACAAAACACATAGACAACTAATTAAGGTTATTTTTTATTCTGTCCGGAAGGAGTCGTAGGCGACAGCTAGTTTTTAATATATTTATTAAATTAAGAAACAATCGAAACCCATGTACAAAAAGATATTGCTATCTCTGTTTATTTAAAGAACGTGAGCGGGATGAATATATGTTTCAGCAGAAACAATAGAAAATGTATTAGTCGCAAAATAGCTTCATTTCAAATTAAGAATAAAAACATTTAACTTGAACTTGAAGGCATGTAGCATTTTGTGTAAGACGTATTATGCAAAAAGTACAGTCGACCTTCAGCGTGATTTTTATCAGTGACGCTGACTGTACCTAGCTGTGATGCATGTTTCATCTTCGGAAGTATTTTTCTCTTGCCAACAAGAAATAAATCTTGAAGTGTAACTTATAGCTTTTCTTAAAATAAATTTCTGTTCACATTGCTTGTTATTGATCTTACTTCTTACTAATATTATAAATGCGAATGTTTATATGGATGGATGGATGTTTGAAGGTATCTCCAGTACGGCTAAATGGATTTCGATGACATTTGGCATGGATGTAGAACATAGTCTGGGAAACACATATGCTACTAATTAAGTTTTTTTAATTCCGTGCGGAATTAGTCACGGGCGACATCTAGTTTAAAAATAAAGTAGTTTTTTTTTTCGTGTAACGTGGCTTTGTTTTGGAGGAAATAAGAATAGGTAACCAAAAAAATATAGTAGATAAAAAAGCTTTAAAAAACAGAGTTGTAATAGCAAATACTAGATTGGAATCAAATCGTACAGTTTAAAACTATAGCGTAAATTTTAAAAAGTTATATTGTTTGTTTTTTTTTCATAACAAATTACCAAAGCGGGTCTGCGTGGCGGTAGCAACACGTGAAAAAAACTACAAAATCCACGCGGCCGACAAATTGATCGGACGCTTCGCAATGACTCTAAATTTTTAAACAATGGTTTTATGTTTGAATTTTATAGCGCTCCACTATTTCATTGCCACGCACAGTGAATTCTCTTATGTAATTAAGATTAATATTTAACTACTCGATTGTTTGGAAATTACTCAAAATGCGATTAACACACTAAACTATTCAAAATTGTAAGTATGTCAACTTTATTTCATCATCATCAGCTCACTATACGTCCCAACTGAGGGACTCGGAGCCTATCCTAAGTTAGGCGTGACTAAGCCATAGTCAACCACGCTGGCCTAGTGTGTGTTGACTTCACACATATCTTTGAATTTCTTCTTAGATATGTGCAGGTTTCATCTCGATGTTTCCTTCACCGTAAGAAAACTTCATATTCTATTTTACATAATTCTATTTTTTTTTATTTACACTCAATATGTCCACGTATTTGTGACAATATTTGTAAATATAGTAAAATAAGGTTCATTAAATCAAATTATTTTCTTAAACTGCATTCAAAACAACAACGATCCTCTTTTAGTAGCTAAATTAAGTCATAGTTCAAAACTTCTATTATTAAATCTCTATCAACACAAAGTTAAACGAGAGCGTATTACTTTATTCTAGTAACAATAGCATAACGATAGTAACTACCAGTATCATAATATAATTTCCATATAAAAGCCTTCAGCGATCCATTGCTAAATACGTTAGATCGAAGAGTAAGGCTATTAGATAGCGTTTAACGTGTTCAGTGCACGGAGCCATGAAATGTCCGGTGTTAATGGGCAGGCCGGACTTAGAGCTCGAGTCTATGACAAACCAGGCCTAGGGACGTGTTGAGTGTAACTGCGCGTACTTCTAATATGTTGCGTTGTTATCTTTAATTTGTCATAGATTATAGATATGCAGATCGGAGTAAGTTAAAATTATTTTTGTTGAATATTTCTGAAGTTATATTTAGGCGAATTAAAGTAAAAAGGAAACTTTTGTTTAATTAATTAAACATTAGGCAGAGAACACGAATATACATCGAGTATGTTTCACACAGTTGAATTATTTTTTCATGTAATACTGGTAGATACTCTTTGGAGAAAATTGTAACCTTTTTGCTTATTTTTTTCGGAGATTAATTAAGCTCAGCGAAAAAGGTTCGAGCAAATATTACACGTGTATATTTAGGTCGGCGTAAAATGGATTTCTTACGAAAATATTATTGTTATTTTTAATTACCCACGCGATAAAATGATCCTACTTTTCGTGAAGCAAATATTTTAATATAAATCTTTGACACAATGTAGATTTATATGTCCCATATTATGTACTATATAAATAAAATCTGTATATTATTTATCTCATAATAATGAGAGAATTCAAATAATTTCGACAAATAACTCCGTTGGAATGGTTCCATAATAAATAGTTCAAACAGTTCTTATATTTGCATTCCATGTCGAAATGTGTATGTTTAACGTACGCTCCCCACAATAGATAATTACTTTCGAGATTGTCTACGTCCCTCTACGCCCTGCTACGCCCCTCTATATCCCGCTACACCCCTCTACGTCGCTGTTTGGTCCTCAACGATGTTTTGTGGCGCACTCGATTTTCATTAAAATGGATTTCCAGTGTTCGTTTTACTGACATATATTATAAAGCTTTAGTTTTAGGTAAACATAGAGTGAAGGGTTTATTGATTTTAAATTGTTTTACAAAAAGACAAGACATGGTCATAATAGCCTAGGTATCTTATCGATCGTCAACCTGGATTAAGTTACGGGAGTACTTTTAAAGCCAAAGAGACAGTTGTTATGACTTTATTCACAGCTGGATCTAAGAACTAAAATTGTATAATCCTTATTACTATTAGACATTAATCCTTTGGTGCGATTGGTGCGCTTTCATTACAAAATAAAGTGTCAGAATTATTAGTGAGGGGACATAAACTGACACATTTTAGTAACGCTAGTGTTGGGCCAGTACATCGGAACAGTGCCGGATTATCTTTCTAACATTACATACGTAAAAAAAGAGCCCTATATAGTTACATATAAAATCTAAAAACATCTACAGTAAATATCAAAACATGAGACAACACAAGAAAACACCACAATCATTTTTCTCCACTTCCAATAAAGCCAATGTATAAGTATTGGTACACCCCTATGGGAGAGACGAGACCTTCATATAAATACATAGAGAGCGCACTTTGTATTCGGCGCCATATTTAACCCGGCGTGTGTTCCGCCGAGCGTTTCGTATCTCGGATCGGGAACTAAAGGAACTTACGGGAACTCACGGGAACTAAAGGAACTCGGGAACTTACGGGGACAGGTCACGTACGCGGACGTCCACTACGATCTATCGTTAAAAATGGCGAGGAATTCACTTCGTGTTCGCTTTAGGGTAGGTTAGTGCGCTTTAGTCGTAATTAAGGTGTCATTATAGGTAAACAAACACTCAAAAGATGTAATAAAATGCTTTGCAGATTGTGAAAAGTTTCTTTTATAAAAACTATTTAATTTCTTAAAACTTAAGACTCATAAGATGGGGTGTTTTAGATTTTCCTAAATATCTTTTGCAGACATATTACATTTATTTTATCAATAAAAGAACAGTAATTTAAAGTCTAAATTATTCAATGCTTTATTTTAAGAGAGAAAATCTTTGTCACCAAGTTATTCCGAACTCGTTTTCCGAGTATACGAACAGTTCCATGTTGGTTGACCACACGTCGCTTCTGGAATCCGGGACACAGGAAAGGTCCACAAGTTTCGAGAATGCGAGGCATTTCGGCGGACTCGAGACCCAGGGTCTCGGTAGCTTTTATTGATTTTATGTTGTACAAAGACAAAAGCTGAATAGAATGATATGAAAATAATATAATGTAATTAATTTTAAAATTATTATTATTAATTTCCTTTTATGGTATTCGGATTTTTACTTTTACGTTAATTATTATACAAAATTGGTCGTTGTTCATAACAGTATTTAATTTTCTTTGATTTAATAAGTTATGGAAGATTATAAAGATGTTGCCAGTAATAAATAAATGGGTAATAATACAATTTCTTATGTTTTCTAATGAGAAATAATTTTACCTGCTTTTAACAGTGAGAAGATATAAGTGTATTATTTTGATCGTTATGTTATCTTTTATGTACAAATGTAAATAAGAGCATTATGTAGTAAAAGCGCACTCGTACACGTAATGCTAATCCAATTAGTTTGAAATCTACTTTTGCTTCAGTGTCTGTAGTTTGTGTATGTACATATGTTGGTTCGAATGTTTTGGAGCCTTGAAATTCCATTGCAAAAACATGTCTATTAAAATATATTGTTGCTGTCACTCTCTCTCTCTCTCTCTGTCTCTCTTTGCCTAGCTTCTATCTCACAAGCTTTCCCATTCAGTCTCTTCCACGTCGCTCTCTCTTCGTCATCTTCGTCTGAGACTTACACTATATTTTACTATATAGTTCTGGATCTGCGACCAGGTAGTGAAAGTTGTAGTGCCAATATATTGATGTCTCTATTTTTTCGAAAGAGATGAGAAGCATGGACATACGTTTATATACAAGTGGGAACGCATCGACAACAAGAACATTTATTTATCGATATGCAACGATGCATAGAACATAGTAATAGTATGAACCGGTGTACAATTGTTTACTAA
The DNA here is from genome assembly GCF_000836235.2 of Papilio xuthus. Classification (NCBI taxonomy): domain Eukaryota; kingdom Metazoa; phylum Arthropoda; class Insecta; order Lepidoptera; family Papilionidae; genus Papilio; species Papilio xuthus. Next base: position 162,664 of record NW_013530860.1, on the reverse strand, counting down.
TACTAACGGTCTATTGGCCACTGATTTCATTAGTTGAAGCACGCTAAATGTTACGTCATATATCCGCTAACCGTACATGTGTGGGTGAGCCTTAATCTAATAGTAGTAACATCACAATAGGTAATGTCCTCGCCACACGATCGAGGCTACGGATATTGTATTCTTAAACAAATTAAAGTCTTTCTAACGACTAAATAGAGCGTGATCACGCCTCCATATAATGTTAACTGTGACCGAGACATATTACGCGCTAGCTTATTAAACGTCCTACTCTTGAAGGTGCGGAGGACAACAGAAGAGACACCTTTTTAGAGGTCCAAATAAATAGTCGTGACGGTCATTCGCTGTATTTAAAAAGTGATGCTTGCAATTTCTTCTAAACCTTTGCTATACAAGGAACGATGATTGAAATCGACTTTTAAAGAATAGGGACCAGTTGTAGTTAAGTAATAGTCCAGAAGGTCCGTGCATTTAAGATAGAAAGCACGATTATCTGGACGTAAGACGGCAGTGAATCTGGAGCAGTTAAATCGCTTAGATTACTCAAAGCGGACCAACGCGAGTTAATATTGACTAAATGTTTCATACAATACGGGACGATGAACATGTAAATCTTGTACTATTGCAGTTAATATTTTTCAAAAAATAGGTTTACATTCATATGGAATAGCCTATAAGATTTAGATCTTTTTTATAAGTTGGAAAACGAGCAAGCGGTCACTTGAGTTCGCTGAGATAACGAAGCGATTGCTCGTCATGGACACCTGCAATTACTGAGTTGCCTACCTTTAATCAACGGAGGAACGCACAGAAAGAGAATATTTCCCCTTCATATGTGTCCCCTCCTCCGCTAAATCCACTTTCCCTTCCCATCTTTTACCTTAAAAGAAAAGGGTAAGAGGGGAACGATGACTAAATTTGGCCTCTGGTATGCACACTCATCAAACGAAGCGCGAAATTTCTTCCATTTGATGTCTGTCTTCTATTCACTTATAGAAAAAGTAACTAAAATAAATCTTGTTTTAGTGTAATCTACTACTCTTTAAGTTAATTACATTTCGTTTTCCTAAAGTGGTCATGATTTAATTATGTATAGGTTAATAATTAATTCAGCGCGTTTACTATTAGGTTCCGGTATCGCCAGTGGCGATATTCTAGCATCTTAGTATTCAGTCACGTCTTCGATGCGCTGGCGAAAATTCCGAATCGGTCCGTTTTCACGTAAATCTAATTTTAGCAATACTCTGGCCGATATATTAATTGTAACGTGTCTTGCAAATTAATTAAAGGATTAATTATTTATTTATTAATTTTAATATAAATATGACATTATGATTATAGGAATGAATAATTAGGCGATGGAGTAGTTTTTATTGTGTGATTAATAAGAATAGTTTCAAGTGAAGATTTTAACCCTTTGTTTCACTAAAAAATGTGGTTCCTTTGAGAAAGTGATTTCTGTCTAGACATGAGATTATTCTTATCAATTTGTATGTTTTTAATCACAATCGAAATAGCGAATTTAAAATACTATACTATCAAGTAAGTCCAAAAAAGTTTTTCTTAAGAAAATTATCATTTCTTTTGTTACTAAGCGTAGTGAAATGAGAGTCGGGTCCGGCCTAATATTTCATGACGACGACAGCCGCCGCGGGCTTCAGTGCTGTCCCTCAAAAGAGTACTCATAAGCCTTCGCTAACGTAAACCATATTTTAAGAAAAGAATGATTTCGTCTTAAAGTTAAGGTTTACTTTTAGTCAGCTTATTTTGGGATAGTATAAGTCATTTTTTTAATCATTACTAACCTAAAGATGATAAGAAACAGTTTCATTTAGGGTAAAGAGACTATCGGTTTCCATTACTGTAATAATTTTGTGCTGTTATTTTTCCATCCCACTCATTTTTTTAGAAACTAAGAGACAAGACAGACCGCCAGGATCCATCACCACACACATCCATACCACCTGGATGGATGGCAATTTACAACGGTAGACAACTCACACAATTTTTTACCTTGCACAGCTGCGTTGTGGAACAGTCTGTCCTCGGGCGGTATTTCCAAACCAATACGACATAGGGTTCTTCAAGAAGCGAGAATAGCATTTCCTAGGCTGGTAACGTATCTGCAGTTCCTATAGCGTTGCGGATGTCCATTGGTGTCGTTGATCACCTCGGTGTTCTGGCTGCTCATTTGCCTCTTCTCTTGTAAAAATAATAATGTTTTTATAGAGATGTTTAGCGTTCCTAGAAATTATTATTTTCGTCTTTCAAATGGTTCCGTAGTTTACGTCATAATTACTCACAAAATATATGCTACTAAGTAAATTTATATTCTTCTTTTACAAAAACCATATGATGTGGTTATCAGTGCATACATACATAGATAGTCACCTGTACGCGAACATTTGTTTAATTAACTTATCAATTGATAACAGTTTAATAATGACCCAGTGTACAAAACAACATCGAATGCGTACGACGCCATCTTGACGACGCCATTTTGAATTACGCGATTGAAACCAAAAATTCTATAATCTAAATTAGTTAATGTCATGATATTAAAAATGTGTATATTTGAAAGTTTAGAAAGGACTATTTTGTGCAAAATTTTTGTGTTTGTGATTAATGACGTGGTTAAATGATAATTGATTAAAAAATACAGATAAAATAAGGCCCGTTTACACAGTTAAAGATTGTATTATATTTGGCCTTGATTTTTTATAAAAGAACGCGAACCATTAAATTGATTGCGTTAATGTTGATAATGAAATAGTAATCGGTTGATCGGTTGTACGATAATTTGTGTTGTGGGATTTTGCAGGTTGATTTGTGTTGTGTGAACTGACATGTTATATTGATTTGTTCGGAATGAAATTGCAATTCTGTTGGTATGTAAATCACCCTGTTGTGTAAGTCAAAGTTAATATTATTTGTTATTATTGTTTGTATATGATTTATATATTAGTTTTATATAATCAGACTAATAGTATATATTACGATTACTATGTAAGTATTTACATTTATTTTTCAATGCTTTTACTTTATTTTACTGAAGAACTGGTAATTTCGTTCACACTTATTACAATTTTTTTTTAATCCATATCTTACTAATAAGCTTATATAAAAGCGGTTAAACACTCACTTATATTCGTCCAGTGACCCCACCTATACGGATGAATATACGTGAGTGTTTAGTCGTTTTTATATAAGTTTATTATAATGTCTCACGAAAGTTTGAATAATTCATATCTTACTAATATTATAAGTGCGAATATTTAGATGCATGAATGTATGTTTGTTTAAATACCTTCAGAGGTTCAACGGATCTCGATTGAATCTGACATAAATGTAGAGCATAGTTTGGAAAAAAACATAGGCCATTATGTTTTTTTATCCTGCGCGGACGGAATCGCGGGCGACGGCTAGTATCTGTAAAAAAAACTTATCGAAATCCCTGTACAAAAACATGTTTTTTTGTATATGTTCCGGCAGTGTAAACACATTGTTACGTTGGAACATTGTATGTTATACATGTGTGAGTGATGAATAACATCAAGGACATTTGCACCGGAAGACGAGATGTTTGTGTAAACTGTGACAAACATAGAGTTATGATAACGAACTTTTTTTCAAAGACAAAACAGATGATGACGTTTGTTTTTAGATATTGACATAAAAAACGTGAACTGTGTTGAAATATTGACTTTTTAGTTAAAGAACGGCTTTTAAAAAATATAAACTTTATTTTTCTGTACCTTACTACTTACTAATATTTTAAATAAGAATGTTTGTATGGATGGATGTATGTTAAAAGGTATCTCTAGACCAGCAGCATGGATCAAGTTTTTTAATAATTCCGTGCGGACGAATTCGTGGGCGACAGCTAGTACCTAAATAAATTAAATAATTTCTTTTTGTTTATAATAGATAATATTGAGTTTGAACTGCAAATAAAATTATTGATAAAAGAGTATAAATTAAAAAGCTGCACGACCGCGTTCACCTCAGCGTTCTCATTATCGGCTTGTGTAAAAAAAAAAACCTTGCGACCGCGGCACACACCGCCAATGACGTGATTTATATACGTATAATGTTCCTTTAGAAAATTTATTTGATATTTTTGAAGACAAAGGTTTCATATATGTTTTATAAATAAAAAAGCGGACTGAGTTTCTTTATCTTGTGGGAACTGGCATAATCTTACTAATTTTATAAATCCGAAAGTATAAATGGATGGATGTTAGAAGGAAAGGAAAAGATGAACAAATCTTGATTAAATTTAGCACAGCTATAAACATAGTCTGGATGAACACATAGACTTATTTTTCTTTAATTCCATGCGGACGTCGTGGGCGACAGATGCATGTTTATTTAGTATAGTATACAAATTATTTATATGTAAAAATTATTATTCTAAAGGAGATTTTCATCATCTTGTAGATACCTTTTTTAGATTAGCAAACTTCTAGATTGTGAGTAAGAAAGATTTAAGCTAAATGTAAAGTCGATCACGCGCCTGGACTTGCGAAGTTTGTCCCCTTTTTAATAGACATTAAATAAAGCTGCTCGAATATTTTATGACGGAGTGACCTTTCTTTATAATAATTCGACGTCTACTTTTTATTTCATTTCTTTCTTCCATCTGTTCAAGTTTATGCAAGCACATGATTATCTTTGCATTCCATTTTTGAATTTATTTACAAGACAGTTAATTTGCTAACAATATTCTCTTTTTTTTCTTAAAATTAAAGGAGAAGTTATTTTTGTTAATTGTATTCTATACATAAATAATTTTATTGTAATTAGTTTAATTATCATATACTAGCTGTCGCCCGCGACTCCGTCCGTGTGAATATATAAAAAAGTTCATTAGTGTAGCCTATGTGTTTTAATCGAGATCCGTTCAGCTGTTCTAGAGATATCTTCATAAACCCATCAATCCATCCACATCACATCCATCTAAACATTCGCATTTATAATATTAGTAAGTTCAATAAAAAGCAGCTCTTCAGGGCATAAATTCGAAAAAATGAATAAATAGTATCCTATGTCCGTATCCTGGCTCTAAGCTACCTCCTCAAAAAATTTCAACCATATCGGTAAAGCCGTTCTTTAGTTATAAATAGTGTAACTAACACGACTTTCTTATATATATATATATATATATATATTGTAGCTGTAAGTTTACCATGTTAAATAATAAATAATCCATTATGGCCCGATGCTCTTAGTTTAATATTTAATTCTTTATATTCGCGCTTCGTCGTTAACTTTTGTTAGATCGAGTCAGATCCTTGCCGTAAACTAGACAGTCGTAATAACGCTTACTATTGCCCGTATAAATCTGAAGAATAATATTACGAGGCCGACTACCTTCTGTCACGTTTGTGCTACAAATTTGTTATTTAATATGCATTTTATTGTAGCTCGTTTACACAGTGCCCCAAATTGTCTTTCTTTATTTAAAGTGCACAGTTTTAAGTGTAGATTTTTCATATTAAATCTGTATATAATATGTTAATGATTCACAGATTTAATTAATATATTATAAAAATCATTATTTTTATTTATAGAATGATAGATGTTGAATTAAAAAAAGACTAGTAATAGTAATAAAGCCTATGTCACCGGGGAATAGTGTAGCTTCTCAACAGTGAGAGAATTTTTCAAAGCGGTTCATTAGTTTCGGAGCAAAATTATTGGAAACAAACAAACATACTTCCTATTTATAACATTAGTATAGATAATAGAAGTAGAAATATTCTTCGTCGACACACAATAGCTGTTAAAAATCATGTAAGTTGTTGAATCTCTGCCAATATTCTCACTGAGGTTCGATAGTTTACAGTTTATACGAAATTATTCTGTGAGATATGTAGCAATTTTCGTAGCGCCCACGTAGCATGACTCGTAGCGACCACGTTGAAAGTCTCGTAGTGGCGCGTAGCGCTACAGCGTGCAAGTTTGATGACAGTCGTAGACACCACATGTCGCTCGGCTTATTTGTTTTCTGTTGCCATATAAACAAAGTGGGATAAATGTTTAAAATATTTATAGTAGAGACGTTTGAACTCAATAGCCATGTTCACATATTAAACATATTAGAACAAATTTACACTAGTACTTTCCCTGGAAAATAACAATATTAAGGAACGTGTTATAATTTTTAATAGTTGAACATTTTAATAGTTGCGTAGTATTCTTAGTATAAAGGCTTCGTTGTCTGAATAATAATAGGATTAATTTACAAAGCAGTACACGAAAGGAAAACTTTATTACTACTAGTGGCTTGAAATGACTATTAGAATATTATTAAAAGTTTCAGATTAACACTTATACTATTGTAGAATTAACTTTACATGTTATTAAAAGGCAATTTGTAATAATGTAAATACTATTTAACATTACAGACAGTGAGGGGTTGTCAGATGAGACAGACAGATGTCTACAGTTATTTAATTTAAATTCAAAACTTAAAATATCTTTATATATATAATTCTTCTGTGAGTGTGTATGTCACTGAACTTCTCTCAAACGACTGGACCGATTTTGATGAAATTTCTTGTGTGTGTTCAAAGGGATCTGGGAATGGTTTAGATTCACAATTTTCATCAAATATTAACTTCATATTAATTTATTCAAATTAAAGACGTGTAGACAGGACAACGTCTGTCGGCTCCGCTAGTCTTCACATAAATATTCTTAAAACTTAAGGGGGGTATTATAATCGCACCTGAAACAGTCTTGAATAAATCGAGAATAATGGGTAAGGATCGTGCTAAATGGAAGTCTTGTTACTGCCACCCTTTTAGGTTATGGGCGTGAGTTCTGATTGATAAATTAGACCTTGAGTATTTATTTCAACTTAAACTTGATTGGTACTTCAAAAAGTAATCAACATAGTCCTAAGGCTTTGCTATTTGATACTGTGACGGTTATTTTTGGCTCTCGACTTTGTGCGATCTGGGTCGATTTATTGTCAACATCTCCCGGCCGCTAAGGTAAACTTTGTGTTTTTAAAAGCTTTAGTAAGACTGAAAGTGTTAAGAGCATTCGTTCGCTAAATTCTTTTCTGACGCTTCTTTCGAATGTTGATGTTCTTCACCGTTTTATGTTAAATATTTAGATGTTATTTTTATGAGATTGATATTATTTTGTATTATATTTAGCATAATCTCTTCGAAATGAAAACAAAATTCGTATCACATCTGTTAATATTCTTAACTATTGTGCTATGGGACGTTGTCCTCGGGTAACATTAATACTTTCAAACTAAAACATGATGATGGATGGCCATTAAGCAAATATCGTCCAAAGTTGGATAAAACATATCGTCGTCCCTCTCGTTCGTCGTTTCAAACGGGGATTTTCGTCCCAGAAACTCATGGTTAGAGTATATAGGTTACAAATATACTTACTACACAAACTTTTCTATTATAATCTACATTAGAATGAGTACTAAGCTTGACTTTTATTTGTTTCAGGATCTGATCTTGAAGAGCAGTGCGTCCAAACTTAGTCTGTCAGTTCAATTCCGCGTCATAGTGTGTGCAGTGGGGATGTGCACGCGGCAACGCCGTGTGTGAAGCGCGCGTGAGGGGGGAGGGAGGCGGGGGCACGCTGCAGGGCCGCGGGGGCCGCGCGGCGCGGGGGGCCGGCGCGCTGGCGGGGTACGGCCGGCACGCGGGGTACGCGGGCGGCGCCGGCGCATACCACGCGCGCACGCCCGCTGTACCACTCAACGCAAGTGAGTATATACCTTTATTTTAACTGTAACATGGCAATTGAATATTTAAAAAGGTATATGGAGTCAATTAATCCGCGCTAAGTTTGGGTTGATAACTTAGTGTTTAATGGAGACATGAATAAACTGAAGTTGAACAACTTACACTTCCAAAGTTAGATTTATTCGTGAAAAGTTTCAAATCAAAATACAAGCTTTGATCACCTTCAAGATAGTGACAAACAAGACTTATTCATCTTTATAAATATTACGGATACGAATGAGGTTTTCATGATGATGTTGAATTGATTACGTTTAGTTCTACTAATATTTTTTCAGTACTCCTCCTATTCCTAAATAAAACGTTTAATATTAATTTTTCATATTTAAGTCAAGTCCTCAATCGTTTCCAATAGTCGAAATTGTAATTTCAAATGTAACTGTAACTTTACTATCAATTTAAATTCTTCATAGTGAGGTTCAAAAGCGACGTTTTCAATGAAATCGAAATGTGAACGTAGACAAAGGAAATATTTCAATTCCAATATACAGGTAAAAGACTAAAGCTTTAGATTTTGCAAATATATTAGGAAAACGTGTAATTTCACACTAAGATTTTTTTTACTTCGCCTTAAAAACTAACAAAAATGGTTAGTTGCTAGTAAATTATTTTCACACTAGTTAAACATTAGATTCGAACTTCCGACCCCTTTTTTATATCATAAGGTGGCAAACGAGTGAGCGGCCACCAGCAATCACTAAAATAGAGAATTGACCGTTGCCCATAGACATACGCAATTGCATATGCGTTGCCTACCTTTAATCGACGAAGAAGAGGATGCAAAGAAAGAAAACATTTTCCCTTCCCATGCATCCTCTTCCACTTTCAATCCTTTTCTTATAAGAAAAAGTGTGGGAAGGGAAAGAGGACTACATTAGGCCTTCTGGATCAGACTGTACGCGGAATTGCTTCCACTTCACGCCTGTCTTCTGTGTGGTCGTGGCAAACTTACCAAAGGCATGTAATACATTTTCTTCTAATTAAATCTGTCTCTGGATAACGATAGAAATCAATCTATTATTGTAGTTAGAAGACGACTGTGTAATATACACTTACTCATACTAAACAATTTTCAAATTTTTTCCATTGCTCCGATAAAATCATCCAAATAAATCTTAAGTTCTTAAGAATCGATTATTAAGTTCGGCAGTTATCCATTCGTCTATTGACGTTTATTCGTGTTGATATTGTATCAGTCATAACCATCTCTGATTCGACACGACACTTCGTCGATACATTTTCTACGACCTACATTTTTCAATACTGCCATTCAAGTGAACTATTGCCCATTCAATTTATGTAAATTGTATATACACGTAATATAACTACCGTAATAATGATCGAACGTAATTGTGTGGACTTAAATATTATTTATAATATCGTTTAGTATAAGGCTTCATTACTTTTGGTAATTTATTACGGTGTATTAGGAACATTACTTTAGTATTTTACTTAAAACAACTTAGTTAATGTCACAATCCTCAAAGCATTAGAGATGCTTCATGGTTTAGATTACATTATATTGAAGCCGAACACATAAGTGTTTGTTACTTGGTATCGCCTGCGACTCCGTCCGCACGTTTATGAAAAAACATAATGAGTAACCTACGTGTTCTTCAAGACTATGTTCCATATGTATGCCAAATTTCAATGAGTTCCATGCAGCCGTTTTAGAGATACCTTCTTACAAACATCCACCTTCGCATTTATAATATTAGTAAATTTACGGAAATTTACTTTATTTACGTATCGAATCTAGGTGTTTTAAAGGAATTATAGGAACAAAACAATGAACTTGTTATAACATTGCAATGGTAATGAATTTACAACAAACCTTTAATATTGTCAACGCTTTGCAAAATAGCATTCCATACTGTCTCTAATCGCGTACCTAAATTAACATTGTCCAAATATCGCACAATTTCTGCGTTCAAGCGACGCGGTATTATGTTCTGTTTGAATAGAGAAATGTTTGTTGCTTTGTGCGATACATTTTGATATACGATATTATATCGCTTTTACTCTTGCATAGATTAATAAGATATATTCATAATGTGATTGCTATTATTAATCTTCAGATTGTAGCAATTTAATTTGTTAAGTGATGTACAGAATTTACAGTGGTAGAGCCCGCTTTAACATCTTCGCACTAATTGGCCCGGCTCGCCCGGTGAAATACCATGACCACACAGAAGACAGGCGTCAAGTGGAAGCAATTCCGCTTTGCGGCTGATGAGTGCGCGTCCCGGAGGCCTAATTTAGTCCTCTTTCCCTTCCCACCCTTTTTCTTACAAGGAAAGAATGGGAAGTGGAAGTGGGCTTTCCGGATGAGAGGATGTATGAGAAGGGAAAATATTTTATTTCTGTGCATCCTCTCTCCGTCGATTTAGGGTAGGCAACGCATATGCAATTGCGTATGTCTATGGGCAACGGTCACTTCGCTATTTCAGTGATTTTAGGTGGCCGCTCGCTCGTTTGCCACCTTATGATATAAAAAAAAAAATTATGATTACACGACTCCTAAGATTTGATTGTTCTGACATTACTTCCATTTCAATTAGAAATACAAGCTTAAAATTTGATTAAAAATTATTTTTTTTAAAATTCAATTTGTCATCAAAGAATCCGCCAAAGATTCGTATTAGTATAGTAGGTATGGAAATTAATAATGAAAAAAAATTAACACAAATATTTTTGCTTATGAATGTCGTTCATCAGATCCGGACAATGACTCTCGCTTATTAAGGTTTCTCTCTTATCCAGGTTCGACTGTATACCATAACTGAATTTTCAATTATTTATTTTAATTATTACATCAAATAGAATAATTAGTCCTTACGATTGTTGGATAAATGTTTTACATAAAAAAGGAATCTCTGGTGTCAAGAGGGTACATTAGCCAGCTTGTTAATATTTAATAAGTCAATATTTTCCGACGGGAGTACACTAGACTTCGACATGCAAATTTATGCTAAAACGGCGCTAGCTAAGTAATTTGCTTAATGAAAAACCGAGTTGAAAAGAAAGGCAATGCTCCTTACTCTCCGCTCCGGCCATTCCATCTCACAAATATAAATACTTAATATCTGATTAATTAAAATATCAAGATATCAAATGGAAATTTTGTAATTTACCGTTACATTTATTCAATGAGATTAGATTTTCATTTGATAAACTTTTATCTTATTAAATTTTATGTTTTTTGCTACTGTTTAAGTGATCCAGTCTCAAATCAAACATTGAACTTATAAAGATAGCCGCTTTAATTATTCGTCTTTATCGCTTCGTCTTTATAGACGGGAAACAGTCTTTAGTTTTTCACTGCAAAAACACTTGCATAAACATATTGTCATATGCATATGAGAGCGACGGTGGTTCAGAAGTCAAGCCCTTGACTTGCAAACTGCAGGTCCTGGGTTCGAATCCCGCCATGTACCAATGTGTTTTTCGATTTTCGATTTGCATATGTACATTTATCCGACGTTCTTACGGTGAAGGGAAAACATTGTGATGCAACCTGCACTTATCTGAGAAGAAATTCAAAGATATGTGTGAAGACAACCAACCCGCACTTGGCCAGCGTGGTTGACTGTGGCCTAGTCACCCCTAACTTACGGTAGGCTCCGAGCTCCTCAGTGGGGACGTATAGCTGATGATGAAACATATTGTCTCTGGTTTTTTTTTCAAAGATTGTAAACAGTAATTAATTGCTAGAGTCGCCACACGATTGGACAGCTGAGACAGGCAAGATTCACCTGCTAAGTCTTTAAAAATAAAAGCCGATTTTTGCCAGCACATATCGTTAGCCAGGGTCGCATTTAATTTATGATTTTAGGCCATGAATAGAGCAATGTCCGATAACCGGCACATCAATCATTCTCGACGTCGACACAAAAAAGCGGCCGTAAGCGTTGCGTACAGAAAGGCTCTCCTAGATGACCTTGGGCTTTGATACACACAAAATTGGTCATAAATCAAACTAATTTTAGACGGTATGAAGCGAATATGTCTTTTCATAACTATGATTATAGACTAGCCTAGTTTATAGACGCAACATGTTATTAAAATAAGAAAAATTACCTTTTTTTGTAAAGTTAAAAGTAAGTTCTTTTGTTCTTTTTGCCCTTTAAGAGTTAGGGCGTGATATCTTTAATAATTAGCTTGCTTTCACGTATAGTATAAAGTTTTAGACATTTTATTATTAGAGGAAATTCAATAGAGGGTTGTATAAAGTTAGACGTTGGAAGTAAGCGAAAGATTTTTTTTCATAATAGCGACTCCCTACATTTTAATAAGAAAATAAAACTAAAAAGTCCGTTTCACTAATAAACCCTTATTTTGCTGTCTCAAGTCGACGTTTTGTCTTCGAAGTTAAAAGGAATAATCGCAGGTGAAGCCACGAGGCGCAAATTACCAAATAAAAAGGCGCTTACGGACACGCCGAGTTCGACCATCGAATATAAACTCTATTGTGTTGTCATAAAGTATAAATTTAATCAACAAGGGCAAAGAATACAGCCCGTGTCGAAGTATCCAAATATTTTTTCCTTTTTTCTTTCTTCGAAAAAAAATGGGGGCACGCTGCTCATTGTTCCTCGATACGATTCACGCTATTTAGAACTTTGATGCTTGGTAAATAAAGTCGAAATTTATTTGACGTTTAGTTTAGCTTATAGCTTTCGATTTTTCAAAGAAATTATTTCCGCTGTGTCTGAAAATTAGAATTCGTTAAGTCGCCTTTTGTTTTCCTTTCAGTGGAACAGTACGATTTGTGTGTTTACGTTACAGATTTAGTTTTTTTTTCTTATTAGCTGTGAATCGGAAATTAACTTTTTAATTTAGTAGCGTCATAGCCTATGTAGAGTACCACGTAGGGTTTCATTACTGGGTTTGTTCATTTGAAATTGTAGATTATAATTTAAGGACCCCGACGGATCCGAAACTAGTTGGTGCCGTCACCGGACGATCACACGTGAGTTCAGTGTGTGATTATAAAAAAATAAGCTGTCCAAAAACGTGTAGGAAGCTCCGACGCTAATGTTCCGGCCAATTTAATTACTTACCACAACAATATTTGCACTATAATTAATAATAACTCCGGTCGAATATTAATTACTTAAATTAATTGTCCTAATTGCTAACACCGCGATGCATTCATTAGGGCCGGTTGGACGCCGCACTGGACGCAGCGTTGGACACCGCACTGAACGCCGTGTTGGACGCTGCACGGGTTTTTTGGTTAATGTCCCTAATTTACAAATTTCTATATCAGTGCACCCATTTTATAATCAACGCAACAACAGACACTTTAAAAAATTATTAGCTTCCTCAAACATTAATAAGGTTTATGAATCAAAACTCGTTGAACAAAAGTAGATTGGCCTCACGACTATATTCTTTAATCAGTTCATTGATCAACTAACTTGCAGTAACATCTTATCTGTAAAATGAAAAATGTACATATGTTAAGCCGTAACAAATACGCCATAAATAGTCTGAACTAGCACGCGACACCGTCAACGCAGAATTAAAGAAATAAACAATAATAAGTAGCCCATGTGTTCTTTCAAATTATGAGCTACATCTATGCCAAATTTCAGAGATATCCATTGAGCCGTTCCGAAGATATCTTCAAACAAACATCCATCCATTTAAACATTCGCATTTATAATATTAGTAAGATAGTAACGCTCAGCCAATGCTCAAAAAAACAACGAAAAAATCCTTTCAAATACTCATTAAAAAAAAAACAACAAAATAATGTTTGAAAAAGTTTAATCAAGTTAGAGTAATGAATATCTTAAAGTAACTTGAACCTGTGGCTTATTACTACTCAATTTGTAATTCTACGACATAGTAGTGTATATTTTTAACTCCGGCCCGTATAAAATGTAACATTCTTAGACTTAACGTTATTAACATTCTTAGTAAACTTATATATTCATGTATAATCAAATAAGTTAAGCGTCGCGCGCTATCACTTCGACCTAACCTCTTATGCCGATAAGGTCTATATTAGCGTGCAGCTCTCTCGTTGCATAACTGTCACATCCGAGCTATAACCGTTGACGTAATTCAATTATTCCGGCTCGACGCGCGCGACTAACGACCTTTTGGGTGTAGTGGATCGCTCCACCCCCTTCAATATGTTAAATTTCACGGATGTTTTCGTCGACATTTCCACTTGTAATACGATCTAGAATTTTGTTGTTACTTTAAACAAGATTTTATAAATATTAAAACTATCGAATTGACTATATCATATCATTTGACCGTGTGATCAGACCTTTACAACAAAACAGTCGTCAGTCATCTCTGAGCCCAGTCGGATGTAACAAATTTTGCTCTTCACGGACACGTCATGGATATCATGGATATCATTATCATCATAATGTATTCAATGGATACATGCAACATTAACAAGATTATCACTCTATCGGCAGCAATGGCTCCCATTCTTAAATATAGTCGCTACATTTCTATAGTATTTTCTTAAAAACAATTGAACATATTAGCTGAATGCGCCCAATGGGATTTTTTGATTCTATGAACTTTACGGGATTTTTTTCTCAATTGACCTTTGAATTGGTCCAACGGGAATGCGCTTTTTATTACTTTTTCTCACAATTTATATTGCATTTACTTTCCATATATGTTTGTAAACATGATCTTATTTCATATTCTTACATCGTTATTTATATAAATGTGTATATTTTATATAATAATATTATTAAAAACAGTGTTTTTAGAACGATTTTACAAATTGTAGAGCATTTCAAAAGAGATTGAAAGGTTATCGAAGCTATGTTTTCGGTATTCGTTTATTCAAACGAGCTGCTGAAAGTGTGATGTATGCAACCCGTCTAGCCAGTTTAAACGGTAACATTTATTTTATGCTACACTTCTCTTGTGTGCTTTTAATATTTATTCAGAGTTATAACATATCTTATATGGTTACGATAGTCGACTTGTTTGTCCGTATTACTTTCCAGTCATTCACGGGGTTAGACAAAATGTATTCGCTTCGCAACGATTCCATAGCGAACTTCAAAAATGTATGAAATTAACATGCGGCAGTCACGTGACTTATCGAAAGTTATTGTCAGTTATAAACATTTTTGAAGTTCGTTATGGAATCGCTGTGTGGATGTGGAAGTGAATACATTTTGTTCAACCCCTCAGGAACAAAATTTATATTTACAAAGAAAGAAAGAACCTAGAAATGTTTAAAACAATTATATATTTGTATCTGGCAATATTCAAACTTTGTGACTGAATAAAAATAATATCTGTTAATCAAAGATAAGTTAAAAAGAAAGAAGAAAAAAGGAAAGAAGATATTACTTGCATATTTTCCCCTAATAAATATAACTCCTAATCTGATGTTGCCATAGAGATAAAAGTTCAATGCCCTCTTACACAAATTTTGCGAAGGCGGGGTCAATAACCTGTAACCATAGTGACTTGGATTTTTTTAATAGGATCGTAAGATAACTAAACAATTAATTAAATTGGAGCCGTGTAGCGGTTCCGGAGATTAATCGGAACAAACGAGGATTTGCGGAAAGCCAAACAGAAAAAAATTAAACATGTTTATTATAAGTAACGCAAACAAGTAATGTTTGCGAAATATTACATAAAGACAGTCCTATTTAATATACATATAGATAACTCGATAATCAATGAAATTCATGCTGTACTAAAATTTTAAAGATCATTGATCAACTCATTTTGAAACTGGATTATTATTAAAATTCTCGAACAACTTTGAAGTATGTAATGTACCCGAGTTTTGCCAAAACACTTTTAAAAAAAATATATTTTGTTTCGAAATGGGACAGTAATTAAGTCTTTCTCATAGTGTTACGATAGCCAAAGTAATTCATGTTTGCTTTTTAAAACTAACTTTTACTGTTTATCACCTTAAATCTTACTAATATTAAAAATGCGAACGTTTAGAAAGATGTATGGATGTTTGTTTGAATGTATCTCCAGAACGACCGCACTGATCTTACTGAAATTTGGCAAAAATATAGAACACAGTCTGAAAGAACACATAGGCTATTATTTTTTTTTTACTTCCGTGCAGACGGAGTCGGGGGCGACAGCTAGTTACCTAATAAAAATTCGTTCTGTGTCTATCCTATAATAAAGAGAAATATAAGAGTTTACTATTGGGCTCGCAAATATTTGGGTCATGAAAATGGAAATCGTTTTTGGAATATAAGTAACATATTTAAAGAGAAAACATCGCTTAAGTAACGGTGGTTATCCATTTATTGTTATATCTTTGGGATCCGAGGTTGTCTGGTTTTATTGGTCAATTTGTTACATTTATAGTGTACAGCCTACTGCTAGCTCCTTTAATTTGGGTTTATATCTTTTGAAAATCATTGCCATATACAAATTTTAATAAGTTTACTAACTTTAAGTCAACTGTAAATTTAAGTTACAGCACTTTTTTGGGGACTTTAGTTCATAAGAACATGTCAGTCTCATAGCAAATCCTACTAATATTATAAACGCGAAAGTATAGCTGAATGGATGGATGGATATTTGAAGGTATCTCCAGAGCGGCTGCAAGGATCTTGCGAAAATTCGACATATGTAGACGTAGAACAAAGTCTGCAAGAATACAGAGGTTACTATTTTTTTTATTCCTCGAAGACGGAGTTAAGGACTACAGCTTAAAGTTTAACAAAATTACATTCTAAGGTCTTCTATTTTAATTTCTAGTGCTAAAAATATTATAGGTTAATCCTGGGATCGAATAAATGATAAGGACTTTATTCATTCATCCTTGTATTTTATTATTTGGCATTCAAAGAATAGTTGTAAATATGATTTTTTTTAGTAAAGAACGAACAAGATGTTGTAATAAATATTTTTTAAATAATTTAACAATCGGGCCATGCATTTATATGTGTTCGGCGTACGTCCAACTTTGTTGCTCTCTACAAATAGGTACATATTTTTTGGCAGCGCTTTCAGGAATAGCATTGCTTTAATGTTTACGGCGTTAATAATAAAAAAAAACTATGGTACAGTAAGGATTGCTCGAGTTTGAATCTAAAGATTTCAGATTACTTTCCATACTTCAGAATAAAAAAGTCTAAAGTAATTTGGATAGGTTATAGCTTAAGGAATTTAAAAAACAAGTAATAAAAGAGTATAAAAAATACTAAATAAGTTAATGTACTTTACTAAAATTACTTCGTTTAAATGGAACTTATAGATTCCTTTATTTAAATACTTACTCAATATGTTAAATCTGAGTAGAATAGGGTTGCTCCATTTACGAAAAGTCCGGATTCAAAGTTATTGTTATGATAATAACGTGAGACCGCAATAAATCGTCCGCTATCGGCTGTCCGGCGTGGCTTGCCATCAGCTATCAACCCTATTCGACAATAAATTTACTTTTACCAATTAAATGCTAGTACAAATTGTATTATTTGAGGTTTGTAATTTATCTGCTAATTTATTCTGTTTTATATAATTAACTACGATACCAAAAGCTTTTTAAATAGAAATAACATTAATTATTAAATTACATGTGTTTAATATGTTGCTTAATTTAGTAATTGTACCAAAGAGTTTCTTCTCTGGCAACACTGATTAGTTTTTTTTCGTGAAATATCGACTTCTCAAAAAGACTATGAAGATATAAGCTAAACTAGTAAAATTTCTTAAAATGGTTGCCTTTATTTAATTCAAAACTATATTACAAAAATACTCCTAATAAATTATTTTAAAATGTATTGTAAAAAAATTAACTTGTAACTGTTCGAGTTCTTGAAATAAAAAACTACGCCATCTATTGGTAGCAAAAGCGTAACAATACGTAGAACTGTTTTATCGCGGTAGCTCGGCCCGCGCATGCGTACTTTGGTTTGAGGCCACGGCCACAACAACGAAGATAATTTCTGTCATCGTTATATCACGCACACATGCGTGGGCTACCGTCGTTGTCAAACGTGTGCCGCTTGTCATAATGTATAATAAGCTGTAATTTCCGTGTTTTTTGTGAAATATACTTAATTGTGATAAAGGTAAGTAATATTTTATCTTTATTATGGTTCCGTGTAAATGTATACTATAATCCCTTGTTTGTTCCTCTCGTATAAGTAAATAACCTTTCGACTTTGAATGATGGCGTCTTGTTATATTTAACGTCTCTTGGTATATTATTGATTTAAACAATCCTATTAGATTTAAATAAATTTAACTAAACCTACAAATAAACAAAGATTTATTTCGATTCACTTGTAACGATCCGATATGGTCTAGTGGCTAGGATACCTGGCTCTCACCCAGGAGGCTCGGGTTCGATTCCCGGTATCGGAATACTTTTTTAAAATTTATTTTTATTTTTTTGCAGATTCAAAATGAACGTCATAGCGGCATTGGCCATTTCCATGGTCTTCGTGGGATGTTGTTCCAACGTAGTATTTTTGGAGTTGGTGGTTAAAGAAGACCCAGGGGCGGGAAACTTGGCCACATTCCTGCAATTTGTATTTATAGCCGTTATGGGATTCTGTACTGTGGGCAAATTTGGTACTGCAAAGAGAAACATACCTTTCAAACAATATTTGATGTTAGTCGGATTTTTCTGGACTAGTAGCGTCGCCAACAACTATGCATTCGACTTTAATATTTCAATGCCACTTCATATGATATTCCGAGCGGGATCTTTAATGGCGAACATGGCTATGGGTGTATGGATTCTTAAGAAGAGATATCCACCTTTAAAATATTTAGCAGTTTTCATGATATCAGCAGGGATTGCCATTTGTACGATCCAATCCAGTGGCGACGTTAAAGCCCCGAGAGAAACTCACAAAGATGCAGCCGAAGAAGAGAGACTACAGTTTATAGATTGGCTCTGGTGGTGTCTTGGGATTGCCATACTTACCTTCGCATTATTCGTGTCCGCAAGAATGGGGATATTCCAGGAATCTTTATATGCAAAGTATGGGAAACATCCATGGGAAGCTCTTTATTATACCCATTTAATGCCTTTAGTTTTCTGGTTACCGACCGCTCAGAACTTAGTTGGTCATGTAAAGATCGCGACTGAGACGCCTATGGTTGAAGTATTCGGTATTACTCTACCTAAACAAGTCCTATGGCTGATACTTTATGTAGTGACCCAAGGACTTTGCATTAGTGCCGTCTACGTTTTGACAACCGAGTGTGCGTCACTAACTGTCACTTTGACAGTTACGTTGAGGAAATTTGTGTCGCTTTTGTTCTCTATAATGTACTTTAGGAATCCATTTACTTTGGGACATTGGATTGGTACTCTGCTTGTATTTATAGGGACTTTAATTTTCACTGAAATATTACAGAAATGTGTTGCCATATTCTTACCAGCGTCTGCGCCGGTTGAAAAGAAGAAGAAGAAATAAATTAGTGATAATTGTATTGTAGAGAAATTTGTCTATGACATTGTGATTTTTTTATTTATATACTTTTTTGTATCGCTTGAAACTTTGCATCTAAGGAGAAATATGAAGCATAATATAATTACGAAAGTCTTGGAATTCGAAAAGACAAGGAATCAATTGATTTTTACTATGTAAAATTAATGGAACAAATTATGAACACCTATTTTAAAAAAGAATATTTTTGTTCAAATGTCATCTTTTTTTTTTTACAAAATATTTGCTTTACTTAATTTTTTTTATTACACACTACAAAATTTTGTTTCAAATTACTTAATTCTTCTTGGCAATGTAAAAAATTATTTTACCTCATTTAAAAGTTAATACAAATAAGATAAGTAATTAATCAAGTAACGTTCCAAATAATGTTAACGTGTAGAGATAGTTTGATCTTAATTTAAATAATGACATGTTTTAAAATGTAAACTCAATTTTATTGAACGTTATAATATTTTTTAATGGCGAAATTCAAATTTTTATTTTGTCTATCTTACGCTGTTTTATTTGTGAAAAAGACATTAGAATCTATATTTAATCTATATCTATAATTTATATTTAATCTGTATTAATCGATTACTAAAATTGTAATTAAATTTCAATTTTACTGAATATCGAAATGAAACCAGTAATTGCATTTTACATATGTAATGTCAATGCAACTTGTGTGAAAGTTCACATCGAATGGGTGGGCTATTTGGAATCGATTATTTGTATAACTAAGCGACTCGATACTTCGATAAGCGAATTTCCGAGAAACAATCGGTCAATATCGATTCGAATGCCAGTGTCCGCTTTGTATTTCCGATTTTGCTATATAAAATAACATATCAATTCTGCTTTCAGTATAATTTCTAAATGCGCATTTAAACAGGATTATAAGAATAAAATGGTATTTAAAAGTTTTTGCTTGTTTTATTTACTCTTTCTGGGTATGAAATTAGATGAATAGTTGCAATAGGGAATGAATAGTTCTATCAATATTTGCGAGAATGAGAGAAATGCGAAAACGTGCGTCTTTTGTCTGTCCGACAGACAAATGACGCAGGAAGGATGTTTATTGGAGATATGCGTGTAAGAACCATTGTGACCTCTAGTAACCTAAACGGTGGCATTGATTTTGAAGATTAATGTGTCATTCGATATTTATTCATCCCTGTTGTGTTATAAGTTACAGCCAGAAGGGGTTTGTTATTGTTTTTTGCTATGACGTCATTTTTTGTCATTAACACAAGGCGTATTCTTCGTATTACCGTCGGTTTTCACTGTTAAAGCATTCTTTAAAAAGTATATCGCCATCTCTGTCATTCTCCGCGTAATAAATGAGATAAGAGAACTATTTTGTCTAGAGTTTCGTCAATAATAGCTACCGTAATGCGGTAATACTTGATAGCTCATCGAGTGATCTAATCGTGATAACAATGTTACGTTTTTTATAGAATTATCATCGTGAAATACAATTTGATGTACTAAGTTTGCTACTTATATTACACTGGAAGACATTTGGAATGGAAAGTTCAAATCTGGATTTCTTTTTAATATGGTCGTTGCTGTGGTTAGCTATATGTTTCCATGTTAGGTGTGACTAGACCATAGTCTACCACTTTGGCCCAGTGTGGGTTGATTACACACATCTTTGAATTTCTTCGCCGATATGTGCAGCAGTGATGTTTACCACCGTATTGACATTACTAAGGAACATTTTAAACGATCCTTAATAGCATATTTGATTAAGAGTAATTGAATCCGAATTTATTTAATTGGATTGTATTTACTATAATATTTTACTACTGTTTTATATTTTTATATCATAAGTAAAACGTTCATTACTTACAAATCTAATTTCGAGTTTAATTCATTTTAGTTCCTTTTGAATATATATATTTTTAGGTACCAGGCGATCATGACTAGCTTGTAACATTTTTATTCGAAAGCAATTTGTTCCGTTAGGAATTCCGTATACCACGTGAGTCCGTGCCGAGCCTAACTTTTTCAACTTTTTGGCATCGATGTAGCCGACGGCTTAACGTAATCTTATTGTTAACAATCGAGTTAACCAATTCCGAACGATCTTTTTACTGTAAAGAGGATTTTTTTTCGACCCGCATTTAAAAGCTATAGGAAATGGTATCTGTAATACAAGTACTGAAATTAAAGTTTTTTTTATTAGCATGAAATACTTATTAAAAAGTTTAAAAAGTATGTCAAGTTAGTTTTTACCTCACGTGATACGTGAGATCTTACTAATGTTATAAATGCGAATTTTTAGAAAGATGTATGTGAGTGTGCGTCCCGGAGGCCTGATTTAGTCCTCTTTCCTTTCCCACCCTTTTTTCTTATAAGGAAAGGATGGGAAGTGGAAGTGGACTTTCCGGATGAGAGGATGCATGGAAAGGGAAGATATTTTCTTACTGTACATCCTTTCCTCCGTCGATTAAAGGTAGGCAACGCATATGCAATTGCGTATGTCTATGGTCAATGGTCACTTCGCTATTTCAGCGATTTCAGGTGGCTACTCGCTCGTTTGCCATCTTATGATATAAAAAACCTCCAGAACGGCTGAACGGATCTCGATGAAATTTGTTATACATTTAGAAAATAGTCTGGACACTTAGGCTACTAATTAAACAAATAAAGGTCAACTAAATATTGATTTTTATTCAAATATTTAGTATTCATTGTAATACACTATTCAAAGGATTTATCTGAAGTCTAGTTTTATTATGACTGGCAGACGCCTAGTCATCACATTATGATCTACACCGGACTCTAATGCCTGAATTACTTGGAAAAAGGTCTATTTATATCGATATGTTTTCAAAATGAAAAATGAACCTTATTGCTTTAGAATAAAGTTGAAGGTTGTGCAATATGTGTACATACTGCCTTTTGTTGATTTTGTTGGATGGAAATTTGATTGATATATTCCCTTTTGTTGTAGGAATTTAAGACTATGAGACAAGCGTGAGAGGTTTAAGGAGTCTTGTATTGAATAGCTTATATGTTAGAATATTTATAAGTTTTATTCAGAACGATATAAAAATAGCAAATAATGCTACGAAACAATATTTTAAGGATAAGGTTGAATATGTTTTCTATGGAAATAATGGAAAATACTTTTTAAGGAGTACATAATTTAAAAGATTGAGACGCAAAGAATTTCGTGAAGACGTTTTCGTATAATTTTTTCTCAGTCATCGTGACTTAATGGTTTCATAATTAGTCTATCGTATAGAATCGTGCAAAGCATATATACATAATATACTAGGAGAAGCCCCCGACTTGGTCCGTGCGTAATTAAAATGTAGTAATAAATAACAGTGAAAGAATTTATCAAATCGGTTTAGTAGTTTCGGAGTCTACTCAATACAAACAAACAAACATTCAAATATTTCCTCTGTATGATATTAATATAGATATATATATTTTTTTATATCAGAAGGCGGCAAACGAGCGAGCGGCCCCCTGAAATCGCTAAAATAGCGAAGTGACCGTTGCCCATAGACATACGCAATTGCATATGCGTTGCGTACCTTAAATCGACGGAGGAGAGGATTTGTTTACTTGTCTTAATTGACTAATTCTAAATTTAGTTACAGTTTAAATAGTATTATAATAATTGTAATATAAAAATATACAAACCTTATTCATATTTGCTTTAGGACGAAAATTGCATATCATAGTAATTTTAAAGTTGCTGTTAACCTACTGATTAATTAACGTAAATAAAACCTGTTTTGAAATAAACCTTATTCATATTATTTAAATTTTTTATCAAACGACCTAATTTACTATTTGATAACGATGAAGGTTTTTAGAGCCTTTTATTTGTTTTTCAGTTGTTAGATTTTTAGTACATTAATGTATTTGTTACCAACATATTGTAGTTTGTCATTTTACTATCTAACCAGAAATAATATAGAGTGTTAGGTCGCGGGCACGAAGTTAGCGACAAGCGGGACAGCTAGACGGTTTTATTATAGATACGGGTTCATTGTGCCGCGCCGGACGCACCGTACGCACGGCCCGCAACGGATTTTAGTTTGATTTGTATGATTTTACATAGCTCTACGTCTATCAACCGCGCCACCGAATCGGAAGACAAACTAAAACCGTTTAATCCGTGCGTGCGGTGCGTCCGGCGAGGCAATGGACCATATCATCGCCCCGCTCTACCAGTCGCGTCGCCTCATGTGTCGCTGTAAGCACGACCTTAATTATAACATCATGCAAAATGAAAAAATGAAAAATGATTTATTGCTTAAACAAAAATGGTACATGCATGCTCAAACAAAAATGTGCCGGGACTTCCATTTAAGCATCCATAACGGGCTTGTGATTGGAAGTCCCGCTCTTCCGTGTCACATAAACAGTATCAATGGTACCTTCTTAATCTACATATTATATAAAAACAAATTATTCTTTTTAACAAACAAAACAAAATACAAAGAGTTAACTAAAAAGTAAAAATAAAAATGACAATAAACTTATTATTAATTACTAAATTAAAAAGAGCAAAATGAATGTAGAAAATATTATTTTCGTAGATTAATTAAAGAATTACTGGTATATGTGATGCAATTCTAGTAATATTATGTAATTTTAATATTTTTTACTTGTATTATTTATTATCTATAATATGTTGATAGCAGATTGATATATAATTTAAAAGATAACATCAATAAATGAGAATGACATGCAAAAAATAATTGTTCAATATAAAAACATTTATTAAACGGGTTAGTAAGACTAGTAGCGACATCTATTGACCGAGAT
This sequence comes from Papilio xuthus, assembly GCF_000836235.2. Classification (NCBI taxonomy): domain Eukaryota; kingdom Metazoa; phylum Arthropoda; class Insecta; order Lepidoptera; family Papilionidae; genus Papilio; species Papilio xuthus. The sequence goes on along the minus strand of NW_013530860.1, from coordinate 138,660 downwards.
AAGAAACAATACTACATTTTCTACTTTTAAAATTGATTTATTTTTAAAAAACGTCAAAAAATTTCTTTATCTATTTTATGATAACGTATTCTTTTATCGTCATCTGATAAAATGATAAGTAGACATTATAATTTATAATGTTACAAGCACTACAAGTTGAGTCAACGAGTGGTTATATCCTGGAGGGTTAAGCCATGAAGATGGGGGCTATGACCCCCTACCCTATACATCTGAATCAGCCATCGACGTACTTAGTAATACTAAGGAAGACTTTGTTACGAAATTCGTAAGTTAAACATAGTCATATGATTCTCTTTAAATATAGAAAAAGATAAGAAATACTGTCTTGAATTGAAGTACATTTATAAACTAGATAACAACTTCGCTTTGCTAATACGCTTTGAAACGTAAGCGCGAGTAAAAACAATGAAGGCGCCCGAAATGAGGTGAAAACTGTCCGGTTTTGGCAACATTCGTCAAGAATGTCTGCACTGCAAACGGCGTAGTGCTTTCAACGTACAACACTAACAAAACACTGAGACTTGATAATTTGAACCTTATTCTCTAAGCAATAAGTATACTAAACTCGCAGAGCTAACTTTGTAAGCTAGAGCAATGGTCCAACTTGTTGAAATTCCGTCGCCGTCCGGTGTACGATGTGCCGAAATTGAGCTTCCGTTGCCAAAATCTTAGATAAGCCTTATAGCTTAAGGAATAAAGGTTGTTTTCGTTGATTTTACGAAGTTCACAATGATAAGGTTTAATTCGCGGGCCACAGGAGGGAAGAAATTTCGCAGGCGAAGGTTTTGCTTGAGCGCCCACTAATTTTGTCCAATCGTTGTTAGCGGGTAACGTGTGAGAGATATTTTTAAACCCACTAAATTTTTTTTGTTTGTACTTTTAGACATTATTAGAATCCTTTGCCGCGAATGACGCGCTTTCATTACTAAGTCAAGTGTCAGAATGATTAGTGAGGGGACATAAACGTCGATATTGTAGTAAAGCTCGTGTTGCGCCAACACCGACACAGTGTCGAATTTTCTTCATAACAGTAATTATCTTCTGGCTCTTGAGAAGAACTTTTTTCTGTTGATACTTGAAATTTTTTTTTACGAGATTTTCTCTATATATAACCTTTTTCAACCAATAAATCTAGGCATAGTGAAACAAAACATCAATGTTCAAAAGGGATCATTAAGACATTAAGCGAAGTTCCTTAGGAATACTATTAAAATAAGAAATATAATTGTAATAACATAAATTATTTGTGTCCAGATGGCGAACCCATCAAGCTACCAGAGAACCTGGAGAGTCTGCCGCGCGCGGAGCACTTCTCCGCTCAGAGGCATCGCTGGAACACCAACGAGGTCAGTGCACTCACACAATTATTCAATATACTAACGAAGCGTACCTTATAATTTGTAACAAGTTAAGGCCCTGTCAGACGCAAAATGCGCTTACTAAAAAGCGTAGAACAAGACATCTTAAAAAAAACTTGGTTAGTCATATTTTAGTATGTGTAACTTCAGTCCTTTAACTGGATTCTGGTCGAACAGAATTTTGATTGGATGCAATTTTCTCGATAAATTTATTTTTTAAAAATGAGCCTTCTAATATTAATTTATCCTATTTAGCACTAAATAAAATATTATAATAAAAGCGAATCATAATATTTTATTTACGAGTTGTTCCCCCCCCCAACTTTGTTCGTGTGGCATTAAAAAAAAAACAAAATTAATAACCTATGTCTTCTCTATGCCAATTTTCAGCGAGATCTATGTAACCGTTCCGGGTATACCTTCAAACAAACATCCATCCAAACATTCGCATTTATAATATTAGTAAGATTTTATCCAATAGCTTTGTTTCAATTTTGACATCAATAGACTGGTCCTTTGCCAATTTGTTTTTGTATCGTCGATTATCTGGAATGATAGAATTCGGGTCATTTATTAATTTGTTATTCTTGCCAAAACGTTTTTAAATCGTCGGATATTGAATATTGATTGATAATCGGATATTGGAAATAGGTTTAATTTGTTTTGTTTGTATTTGAAAAGGTTTATAATTGATCGAAATAGAAATGAGAGTTTTATTTTTTACAAGACATAGGCTACTAAATCTTTCTCAGCCGTAAGTCGCTCACTGCTGGGCAAAGGCATCCGCTAAAGATCGCCACGATGACCGGTCCTGTGCAACCTGCATCCAGGTCGCTCCGGCAACCTTGACCGACCTGGTCAAGGTTGCCGGAGCCATCGGTCCATCTTGTGGGAGGCCTGCCCACGCTTCGTCGACCTGTCCGTGGCCGCCCCATTGACTAAATACTTTTTTTTTTAATTCCGCGCCAAGAGTCGTGGGCGGTGACTGCGTGGACTCTTAAGTGATATTTTTTAAACGAATATTCATCCAGTGATATCTTTAATGCTTTCAAAACAACCGTTGCTCATTCCAGTACGACATTGAATGTTCAAAAATAGAACAGTCCAACGTATACGTGAACATGACGAGGGTTATTTATGTTAAATACCATAGGTCTCATGATTAATTCCCTAATGTCGCGGTCCGTCCCTGGCGGCGCTGTTGTCGCACCGCGTATAAATCGCGGCCTAATTCATGCATAATGCAAACAGTCATGAGTGTCGTCTCATATCTCGGACCGCAATGTTTTAGCCTACTTAACCTAGTAGATTACCTTATGACCCCTACCATTTCATTACAAGTGAGAAACTGGTGAGTGACTGAGAAGGTTTATTTCCAAACCAATACGACCTAGGGACAAACAACGCAAACAAACGTGGAAAGAAACAATTAAATATTTTTGCTTTTAAAAATATAAATCTAAATAGATTTAATGTATCAAGATTGTTGCTATTTTCTACCGTGGGTTTCCATTGCCACATTATAAGAGAATGGGAAAGCGGGAGAGAATTTTTTTTTCTAGTGTTTTGGCAATGGAATTCAAAGGTTTACGCTCATCAAACGTAGACTGCGTAAAACTCATTCCATTGATTTTTTCAGAACCCTCCGATGTGTATTTATGCGTACGTTAAGTTAGAAAGTCTGTATTTCATTCCCCCGCTTTGATGTTGATAGTTTTGTAGGAAATTTAAATGAGATGGCGGACGCTATGGGGGACGGTTGAAATATTTGTACACTCTTTGAGTAATTTATTTGTGTAATGTAACTAGCGATTCGAGCCGGTTTTGCTTGGATAAAACAGGATTTAGTATTATGTATCATCATCAGCTCACTATAAGTCCCTACAGAGGGGCTGCGCCTACCTTAAGTCAGGGGTTCATATATAGGTGGCCGCGGACGAGAGCGAAAGCGTGCCCGTGGCCCCGTCCCGATGCGTTGGAGGAACAGAGAGGTTTAGTGGGTATGCCTCCGCTATGGAGGAGAATCCCACATAACTATCGCGTCCTCCCCGGGGTATGGAGTATGCATAAAGCATTCCTCACTGGAAAAAAGGGGTTCATATATAGGATGTTGGCTTACTAAGAACAATAATAAGTTTTTGAGTACGTGGCCAGACTGACGCGATATGATATCAATGAGTTACATGTAGCGAAGATTTGTAATTTCATAAATGTATCAGAAAAAAATTGTTAGGAAATCGTGATGAATTATAGTGCTGTATATATTTTTATTGAGTTAATAGAATCAACAATAATTCACCTTTTGTAATGTGAGAACTAATAGTAGAGGTGTAGATTAGTTCGCGTAATGAAATGCGTCGAGTAACAGCAGCCGTAAGCCACGCATTCGTTAGTTATTATGTCGAATAACATAGCGCCCGGAAGCTAAACTTCGCGGTCTCTTTTTTATTCTATACAATTATACTAACAACATTATAATAAAGTTTTTTTTATTATACTTAAGTAAAATGTATCTGTGTAAGAAAATTATTCACATTTAAGACTCATCTTTAGAGTTTTAAGTTATTGCGTCGCAGTCTCTTTCAAAGACATGAAATATTTTATATACATTTTTTTTAATATACAAGATTCAATCGGTTATATTGGTTGATTTTCGTGGGCATTATAATTGCACTTTTGCGGTTTTAAATTTTTTAAATGTTGAAATTAGTAATTGTAACTTTCAAACATTTTTAAATATTTAAATTAATACTTGACGCAAAGAACAAGTGAAGTTGTCATTAATTTTACTAAAGATCTGTACGAGAGAGGTCTTTATACAAAAAAACATGGCTTCGTTAAAAAGTGTTTGAAGTAAAGTAGTCCAAGGCTGTTCTTATGCGCTTTGTAAGAGCAAAGCTCGCGCGGGTTCACTTTGCGTTTGGTTGGATGAAGAGATCTTATCATGTCGACTAAGAGTACTAACTATTATGTCGTATAATGAAGGACATTTTATAAAAAATGACAGACGAAATGAACACTTTATGTAAACGATTTCATTTAAAATTTATTGCTAAAATTATTTTTCAACTAGCTCTGTCCGAGACTCTGAGCGAATTTAAAAAAAAAAAGATCTTGTTAGACTGACAGACGGACAACAAAGTGATCCTATAAGGGTTCCGCTTTTTCCTTTCGAGCTACGGAACCCTAAAAATATGCATAATTATAGCCTATGTGTTCTTCCAGAAGACGTGTGCCAAATTTAATCAAAATCCGTCTAACCGTTCCGGAGATAACTTCAAACAAATATTCATCTATCCATCTAAACTTTCGCATTTATAATATTCGTAAAACTAGTAACATTATTTAGATATAGTTAAAAATTACTTTATTGACTACAATTGAATCCAAAGAAAAAAAATCCCATTTGACCGAATAATCGGTAAGCCGAACGACCCAACGGTAAACATCCATTTAAAAACAAAAGTCTAGCCAGTATTAAATTGACGTTTTCCAGCATTACTAAACTCCATAAATATTTTCATAAAGCGAATTTTCGCTTTCATTTACAGCATCCAGTAAAAACAGAAATATATTTTAATATCAACGTTTCAACTCGTAATTGCGTTTTACGTAGTGAAAGTACACTTCGTTACTGTACAGGGGTTTACCTTCGACCGTTACCCCCACTCCGCACTTCGTATTCACTTCACCCCTTAATTTGTACCCCCACTTGTTTTTGTATCGCGAAATTGTCGATCAACGCTAGATAGAGCTTTGAGGTTATAAACTAATTTAATTGCATATATAACCTTTTAGAAATACATTATTCAATAAGATATATAATATTTAACTAAAAGTTTTTTTTTAATATATTAATGTTGTCAATTTTTTTTTTAAGTAATTTTGTAATTTACCTAATAGATTAACTTCCTAATATTTTTGACGCTATCCTTTACATAAAATTTAAAAAAAGAGAATCACAATTTGTTACTAAATATGTGTACCTTTATGTAGGTACATAAAAAAACGAGATGACTAAAAAATTTTTTTTTAATTCTCTCATCTTGGGCGTTTAATTAATAAAACAATTGAACTGTCTATTTTTATTTATAGATGAAAATACGTTTAATAATTCTTTTATTAAAAAGTACAATTCAATTAACATATTTCACGTGTAGTGTTCGTAATGGTATTTCAGACGAATACAGCTTTACCTGGAATCACCTTTCCGACGTACAGACTATTCATGAGAATTGTCTCGTAAGCCCGCGGGCACGCGATTTCGTCCAAAATGATCTTTTCCATCCGTTTTATAGTCTGTGTTTTGGTAAACACAATAACAGCTACGTAAGAAATTCATATTTCGTCACATCCGTTGAAAAAGGTTACATCTTAAGAGATGTAACTCAACGAATGAAAAGAGTTACATCTGTTATCAGGTCTCTTCATACATTACTAGCGGACGCTAATAAAACAACTGCTCTGAAAATATTCCACGAAGAAAAAGGACAACAGAGCTATCTGTCTCTTTTTTGCGTCTCATTAGCACGGCTCCTGCTCGTTGTATCTTAAAAGCATTTAGTTAAGGCGAATTTTCATTTCGAATTAAAGCTTTTGTTAGATATTTTACCTCCTTATTAATGTTACAATAGAATGCATTCTTTTAAAATAGCACAATGCCATTCGGATAATTTACAACGATTTAAAGTACCCTGTAGAAAGTTCGAGAGCGTCGTTGGCTCAGGGGTGACTTGACTTGCAATCTGCAGGTCCTAGGTTCGAATTTATTTACCAATTTATTTTCGATTTATATATATACATTAATCCAACGCTTTTACAGTGAATGGAAAACATCGTGATCCAACTAGCACATATCTTAGAAGAAATTCATTGTGTGAAGTCAACCCGCTCTGGACCAGCGTGGGTGACCATGGCTTAGTCACCTAACCTACCTAACCTACCGCCCTAACTTAGGGTAGGCCCCCCCTCAGTATATATGTATATAAGAGCGAAGTAAAATACAGTAAATAAAATTGCATCGCTATGAGATAAAGTAAAAATTGGTTACTAAAACTGATACTAAATTAATTGATAATTTCACAAATAAAATTACAAAATATTAGACATTAAAAGATTAGAAAAATTTAATGTAAAAATCAAAGTCAGAGAAAGGAACTTGAAACATCGAATTGCATTCCAACCCTCGGCCGGACTACCGCTGAGAAGTTGCAAAGTGGAAGTTTTTGAAAACGGGATCTCTTTAAAGCAAATTGCAAAGAGATACTTGTGAATAACTGCACCAGTGTTGCTTTTAAAAGGTTTTATTTCCAATTTTAAGTTATAGTAAATGTTATATATTTAATTAACAAACCATTATATATTTTGATATCACTCCGGTATTCTTTAACGATATTACAAATTACGCCGATTTTTTTTTATATCATAAGGCGGCAAATGAGCGAGCGGCCACCTGAAATCGACGGAGGAGAGGATGCACATAAAGAAAACAATTTCCCTTTCCATGCATCCTCTCATCCGGAAAGTCCACTTCCCATCCTTTCCTTATAAGAAAAAAGGTGGGGAGGGAAAGAGGATTAAATTAGGCCTCCGGGACGCACACTCATCACACGAAACGCGGAATTGCTTCCACTTCACGCGGGCTCTAACACTGTTGTGATGTTATATATGGTACGTACTACCACCGATGTTAAGTTGTGAATATCCTGCCAGACCACGTCACAGCGGCACCTAGCCTCACATCATTCAAAAATAGATTAAAATAAGTGCTTGTTGAGAGGGCTCTGTATACATACGAAGAATTTTTTCAATGATTTTTTTTTGTAAATCTTCTTTGACCTGTAATTTATTACCGATAAATATTGTATTGGATTGTAGGTTATATTTTTAAATACATTCCAGCTTGATACCTTCACACGTTTGTCAGAAAAAAGGTCTTGACAGAGAGATGGACAGACAGTGTAAGGGTTCCGTTTTTTCCTTTCGAGGTACGAAACCCTAAAAAATAAAAAAAAAGTGTTTTAATGCTTAAATTAGACATAATCAATATGAATAAGAGGTCTTTTGAATCAGGAAAATGAAAAAATCGAAGTCAAAGACAATCAGAAACTATTTTGAACACTAAAAAAACTTTTGACATTTTTCAGGAAATAAATGTGATTATTTAGTATATATTTATAAATAGAATAATAACAATTTCAGTCAAAGGTATTCCTTCGATTTCTTTCTCCGCTCCCAGTATATTGAAGTGGAGACTGAAAGTTTCTGTAAACGGCGGACAAAGTTAGATACAGTAGCTCTCAGAAAGTTAAAACGGCTCTCGAGAATTTAATATCATTTTATTCTTATTAAATTACAAACTACTTATTGCTCATTTAATTTATTAATAATCATTATTATTATTCATTATTAATGTCCTTTAAGATCTAACGGTAATCACGTTTAACAATTTTTTTAAAGAACTATTAAATGCCACACTTGACTTTAATATACATAAAGTAGGCCCTCAGTGAAGATTTCTCTCGGTAAACTACTAAGGGAGTTCTTAGTATCTATTAAGTTAGCATCTATGAAGTGTTTTACGACAAAATAAAATAACATCTTCCAATCATTTGTAATGATATTGAACATTTTTTTTATATCATAAGGTGGCAAACAAGCGAGCAAAAACATGTAAGAAATGTGCTCAAGATTTTAATATGGAGTAGTCTAGAGCGGCCATTTAGACAATTTTGAGTAGGAATTTTTTAAAAGTTTCTCACAAACTGCGGAGATCGAGAAAACTCGTGCTGTCTGCTGCATCTAGATTTGTTGATAGACTTACATTAAAATCTACTTACATTAATGTTTTATTTATTAGACGACGATTCTTAAGAAAATGTTAGGAAATTAGTGTTTAAATTTTAACATGATTACTATTGGAGAGCGTCGGTGGCCCAGGGGTCAACAACTTGACTTGCAATGTGCAGGTCTTGGGTTCGAATCCCGCCATGTACCAATGTGTTTTTCGATTACCGATTTACATATATAAATTTATCCGACGTTCTTACGGTGAAGGAAAACATCGTAATGCAACCTGCACATTTCTGAGAAGAAATTCAAAGATATGTGTGAAGTCAACCAACCCGCACTGGGCCAGCGTGGTTGACTATGGCCTAATCACCCTTAACTTAGGGTAGGCTCCGAGCCTCTCGGTGGGTATCCATCTATCTAAACCAATTTGATTTTAACTAATGTAGTGATAAAAAGTAACAATAACGGATAAATTTTACAATCTTTTTTGTTGTGAAAATGATATTCATCTGGAAATTCTACAAATAAAAAAATTGGTATTGATAAACACGTATCAATAGGATGACAAATTAATCATTGACGTTAGCACAGCACTTTAAAGCAACAAAGTAATTCCACTGTCTAGTGTTACGCTCGCACAAAGCGCTTTTCCGCTTCTGTAACAAAGCTCTTTGATGTTGGTCTTCCTGATCGATAACACATGCTTTGCTTTAAAATAAGAGCTGTTAGTATTTGATGGTGGTGACATAGTTATGATTATAATAGTAGAAAGAAGAAAGACATCAGAGCTCTCTAGAACGCCTTCTAAAGCCTTTAGGTTTAACCTGTTTTATAAATCCTTTTTTAAATGGTTGTTTAGCTTTTTAAAATTAACCACAATATTCATTCAGAAAAGACAAACTCCTTTAGCTTTTAAATTTAATTTTAAGGGTAAAATACCATATTACCAACAGTTATTTACAAACTTGCTTATTAACTAGCTGTCGCCCGTGACCTTTTGCGCTGATTTTTAAAAACGTAATAAGTAGTCTATGTGTTCTTGCAGACTATGTTCTACATCTATGCCAAATTTCAGCGAGATTCGTTTAGCATTTCTTGTATGTAAGATTTAATATATTTAGTTGTATTATAGTTAGGTTAGTTTAGATTATAGCTCTTGATGTATAACTTTCTGTGAACCTATTAATCTTATTTCGGTACGCGCCAAAACAAATCCGCCATGTTTGTTGATATAAATGGCGGATGTCAGCGTAGTCGGTTAGTGCTGGACGAGTGTGCGATGTCATTTGTTGACGTTGTGCTATTGGATGGTTTGGTTTTGTTAACGTATCGTACCTGACGTCACGACACACCACGTCACGACACTACACGCCATGACAAGTGATTAGATTCTAACTAAATATTAATTATGTTATTTTAATTCGAAGTGTTTTATTAGAATATTAATAGCCATTTAATTCTTATAGTTAATCTTTAGTATTTTTAACCGACTTAAAAAATAAGGAGGTTCTCGATTCGTCCGTATTTATTTTTGTTTATCCATAACTCCGCCCCTTGTTGTCCGATTTTTATAATTCTTTTTTTGTTCAAAAGATATTGCGTGTCATCTGAACTTTACTCTTTCTGGACTTTTGTGAGATTGAGATTTTATATTTTATATATGTATTGTATTATATACTTACGGTTTTTCGGGCTGTTTTATTTAAAATGTGCTAGCTTTTTTATATCATAAGATGGCAAATGAGCGAGCTATGAAATCGCTGAAATAGAGAAGTGACCGTTGCCTATAGACATACGCAATTGCATATGCATTGCCTACCTTTAATGGACGGAGGAGAGGATACACAGAAATACTTCTTTGAATACTATATTATTTTAATGTCGATATTTACGTTCTGAAGAGAATGAAATATTATTGCATAATATTTGTAAGACGAAAAAGATACATAAAGTATTTATTTCTGTTGTTCTAAGAATTAATGTAACTATAACATTTATGGACGAACATTTCTGCATACATCGTAAAATAGAGTACGGAGCATAAAAGTTAGCAACACAGGGGCTTGTGGTTACCTTAATTAAATCCGTTGTCTTAACTAACGCTGCTCGGTTCACAGCTGTTCCAGATTGAATAACTTATTAGTCTTCCAACTCCATACAATGCATAGTACAGATAATATACATGGGACTACCGAGAGGTTAACTAACAAATATAATATGTGGTCAGTTTAAATCTATATAAGATTTTAAAGAATGAGGTGTAATTTGTTTTCTTTTCTTGATTGTCTTGCCTTCGGTTTTTTAGCGAAATATTGTTATCTTTCCCTCATATTGTCATCCCTTTTATTCTGCTTGGTAAAACTGAGAAACAATATGTTTTTCCACAATTAAAACACTTGGTTTGGTTTCATTGAAATTCTAATGTTAGTTTTAAGTTTGTTAAAGGTTACGTATATTTTGAGTTACAAAGTTATAATGCGTGGGCTCACAAATTGTTATGTTGGTAGCAAATGTTTTGGATTAACTTAAAGGTAATTGAAAAAATTTATTTGTATAACCAAAATTAAATTTGATTCCTCCATCGTATCAACTTTTATTACCCGTTCTCTGTGTCTGTATAATTCAGAGTTTAGAGACGTCAGTATGAACATCCACTAGAGTCGTGTGACATATTGAAAGCTCGTGTGATTTTAGACTCATGTGTTCATTGATCTCTTAAACTTAGTTAACCTTAAAACACGACCTTATTCCGACAACGAACGGTCCAAAATATAAAAAATGAAAACACAGAAAGTTCCCTTTTTTATCGTATACGGCTCATTAGCTCGGGTGCTGTCGTAGATACGAAAGAGCTTTTCTGTCAAAGAGCTTTCTTTTTTCAAAGGAAATTGAACCTTAACTGTTTTATATAAAGTTGATATTCCAACTTTGGTTGTCTCGTTTGAACCCTACCTCTGAGAATTGGGACACATTTTTGTTTAGGTTAAAGTGTTTTCGTTGGGTATTTTATTTGGAATACGGCCGCGTATCATGTTTATATATTGAATGTGCGGAAAATTACAAAATAAAATGATTGTGTAAACCTTACCCGGTTTGATTGATGTACAATATTTGGAGACAATATTTATTAAAAGAAAAAAAAGGTAATTTATATATTAGGTTACTGATAAAGATTTTTTGCGTTCATATTTATGTTTATTGACCTATTTCACCAACAAACCGTTCGAAATTTGAAATAACAAATTCATCTCGGCCTACTCTTGAAAATAATATCGATACGTCAAATATTTCACAAAAACCTAATATAATTTAACAACTGAACATTTATTAAATGTACCATAGTTCAGACAAATCTCTTATTAAAACTCTTCAGCGCTTTAACAAACTTATTTGACAAATTCACTTCATGACTCTACATAAAACATCTCAAATATGGTCAATAGTGTCAAATAATATTATCAAACAATTTGACAAACATGTAAAGTTTGACACATAGTTTGATGGTCTATATTGCGATTTGATGTTAAATTTTACTAATAATATAAATGCGAATATTTAGATGGATGTTTGTGTAAACGGAACTCAATGAAAGGCAAACATATAGAACATAGTCTGAAAGAACACAGAGGCTACTAATAAATATTTTTAATTCCGCGCAATCGGAGTCGCGGGCGACCGCTAGTAAGTATATTTTAAATTAATTAATACTAGTTAGGCTTTAAATTCGATAATTAGCTAAAGGTAACTCTACATCTATCAACTTGACAATGTAAATACTTCAAACCGTCGCGTTTGAAAGTTATTGAAGCTATAACAATATAACAAGATGTAAAGTAACAAAGGAATCCACTGAAACGTTCTTTTAAATACTTGTTTATATTGTTCAGGGCAATTAAGTTCAAATATATGGCATATAAAATTCTTTAACGCCATTTAGTTTTACCACTTCACGAATAAATTTCTTTTATGGGGAGATAAAAGATTTTTTTCACTTCGAATAGAATGCATTCTATAGAGTATTATTTTGTTAACTACAAATACGAAATTATATAGGTTATATCCCAACTAATATTAAAAAAAAACATATTTTTAGGGTTCCGTACCAAGAATGGAAAAAGCCGGAATGTATAGGACCACTGTGTTGTTCTTCCGTCTGTCTATCAAGACCCTATTTTATAATATAAGGTGGCAAACGTGTAGTAGACACTTGAATTTGCCGAGATAACGACCATTCATATAAACATACACAATTGGATATGCGTTGCCTAGCTTTAGTAGAAGGAGGAGATACAAGAATAATGTCTCTTATTATGTGTCGCTCCACCTCCTGAAATAAACTTTGAAACCCGTTAAATAGTTCGTAATAAAAATCAATTCTTTCCTCTTGATTTAGATTAGGTACAAAATTGCTGTATAAAAAGGTTATATGCCACAAATAGGTAACACATTCAGTGTTCAATGCCAAATGTATTTGCATTTTCACAATTTGATATTTCCCGAAGCATTTCATTTGCGGTGTCGTGGATGAAAATCTTATTAAGTGACAATCTGGAGAGACGTTTTGAGAATAGTCCCCCGGTAGAGGGGACTATTCTAATATGACTGGGTGATAAGACGACTCTCATTTCGTATGTGCGATAAACAAGGTCATATTCTTTCTCGAATGCCTGATTAAGTGTGCCAAGATAGTTGGCAAAAGAATGCTGTCTGATGCGATCATACGGAAGGAAATTTGAAAGTAATTTTTGATAGAACTACCTAATGTCGGGTTGGTTGAATTTTATTTTACAATTGAATGCAGTCTTCTGGAAATATTATTTTATTTCTAGAAAATTAAACTTTGTAAAATATTTACGTTATGTTTACTCGACTCAAAAAAATCTGGTTATTAAAAGATAAACTGTCATAAGAAAGTCTCAGAATTTTGCGTATTAATAAAGAAACGTATCACAAAAGTTACGGTTTTCTGAATAAAATTGAACGATAAAGTACACAAATATGTTATAAAAGAAATACAAAAAAAAACAGAATATCTTTAAAAACAAATATTCAAAACATTGAAAATATCTTCAAGATTGCAACATTTTAAAATCATAAAAGTAACCACAGCGATGAGCACGATCTTGTTCATTGTAATCGTGGCATAAACATTTTAGAGGTATTCTTTTATGTTGGCAGCGTTGCTATTTTTTATTAACTCCAGTCTAAGCTAGATAAACCTAAAGTTGCCGAAGTTCATTACTTTTTATGGCGTTAAAAAACAAAAGGGGTAACTTAACTTTCCTCGCGAATAACGGTTAAAAGATAAAAGTAATAACAGAAAAGATACCGCGCAGACAAAATAGAAACAAGAAATGTGCACCAAAGTGCAAAGTTTGCGACGCAACTTGCACCGCCACGCTTAGCGCTTAACATTTAGCGCGACTAACATAATAATGTGCTTCAATTACGTATCGTTGTCGCTTAAAACGATAGGAAACAATCTACTATGTTTCCTTTCCAATAAAAAAGATTTTATTTGAATTTTATTAATTAAATTTTCTTTGCAATAACAAAATCTAACGGCATACATAAAAACATCGTACTCACCATGTTAGGGACGTATTAGCTAATCTTTAGGTTATTTATTTTGTCTTTTATGGACACGCTAACTAGACTAACAATCTATCATCAATTGGTACTATGTACTGTTGGAACAAAAATTGTTTCGTTCAAGACATTTTTTCTAAAATATTAAAATATCCGAAACTCATCTCTTTTATAACGCATTAAAACTAAGTATGTATTTATAGCAATAGAAATGATAATGAAATGTAAACGACAATACATAATAGGGCATAAAATAAATCCAGCCAATTAGGCGCTCAGTATGTAGGCCATCAGATTAAGGCAAGGAGTGGGGATGGGGGCTCGCAGTCGAAATGTATGGGTTAAGCTAATGCCCCGGGCGCAGGCGAAGCCGCGACTAAGCTCGGAGCGCAGTAGGCGCGGTGGGCGCGCCGTGTAATCACTAACACACTTTTAGGGACGGAAAATTGGAGTTGCTTAGAAACACTATTTTAAGTATATTTTTTAATAAATATTTTTGTATATAAATAACAGTTTTAGTGATGTTCTTCTTTAGAGCAGATCTATAAATCATATTTAACGTAACGTTAATCACAGTAATTCATTTTTCATGAATTCGCCAGTTCCTATATGTATTCAACTACTAAAAGATATTGTTATATTTGCTAAACCGAGAGAGAGAGAGAGATAGGATAATAAAGCCTGTAACACATGCTCATTTTAAATTTCACACTTTTGCCTACACACGTTAGTTTAAAACTGTGCAGTTGAACGTGTGTTGCTGTCATAATATGTTTAGATATTTCAGTAAAGGAAACCTGTAGTATACATAGGAAATATTTTACAAAATACATTAACAAAGCACAAAATAAAGTGCTTCATTTGCAAGCTCTTAAGTTAGAATTAAGTTTTCGTAATGCATTAAGCAGCGCAGCATAAGTTTTCAGATTTTCTCTTAAATTATATTTCCTACATTCTTTCTCTCACCTTACCTTCTAGTTTATTACATTAACTTCGAGAAGGTGGAGGTTCTCAATTTGTCTGTGTGATTATGTCTAATGACCAACTGTTTATTGCTACTTGATATATGCACGTGATGGTTGTGATTTTAAAACCTTTAACCCCTCTGAGGTTGTACATATTTATAACTAACTGTCGCCATCAACACCGTTTGTACAAAATAAAAAAAAATTAGTAGCTAATGTGCTCTTCCAGACAATGTTCGTCTGCCAAATTTTAGAGGGATGCTTTCAGCGGTTCTAGAGACCTACAAACAAACATCCATTCATCCAAACATTCGCATTTATAATATTAGTTAGAAGTAAATTTGAAATTCGTTGTTTTTAAGTTCACCTATTTTAAAATATCATAAGCTCATCTAATACGTACCTTAGTATACGTTTAAAGAAATTATGGCGCATCTTCGTGTTATGTGTAATAAAAAATATATAATATAATTTCTATTTGGATTTAAAGCAAGTCATATATCTCGTATATAATTGAGGCGCTTTATCATATTTCTGCAAGTCATTGCCTATATTGAGCACATCCTTGCTGTCACATTCGTATGCCCAATCGATATATTACACTTTTATACTACCCGCCATGGCCGGACTTGGAGCTACGAGAGGTACAAGACGCCTTGGCGTTCATATGGCTTAATACACTACAATATTTAGACTTTAAATAAATGACGGTTACTAAAGAGTTAAGACGTTGCTTTACATACGTAGATTTACTGTGGGGCATAATATAGGTGACTATTTAAAGTCTACCTGTGGGTTTCTGGGACTAAAATCCCCGTTTAAATTGTTAAATGTCTTGTCAAAGATAAGGACAGTGATGACGATATGATTGATACAAAGATTTTGGTGTCAGAAACCCACGGTTAGTATAACAATAAGTTTCATCTGTATTATTGTAGTTTTCTTACGATGAATTATAATACAATAAGTTTGTTCCGGACTAGTTTCATTAGTTTAACAGTGGTAGAGCCCGCTTAAACATCTTCGCACGAATTGGCCCGTCCCGCACGGTGATACCACGACCACACAGAAGACAGGCTTCAAGTGGAAGCAATTCCGCGTTTCGTCTGATGAGTGTGCATCCCGGAGGCCTAATTTAGTTCTCTTTCCTTCCCACCCTTTTCCTTATAAGGATGGGAAGTGGAAGTGGACTTTCCAGATGAGAGGATGCATTAAAAGGGACAATATTTTTCTGTGGATGCTCTCCTCCGTCGATTTAAGGTAAACAACGCATATGTAATTGCGTATGTCTATGGGCAACGGTCACTTCGCTTTTTCAACGATTTCAGGTGGCCGCTCGTTCGTTTGTCACCTTATAATATATTAAAAAAAATAGTTAGATTTTTTTAAATTTCAAAAACACTTAAGTTGTAGTCCATTTAAATTAAAAGTGTAATTGAAATAAATGAACGTTTCCTTTGTTAACTGATGTACCACTGACTTCATTTAAAACGAAAACCAACGAAGAAAAAGGCGTTTACGTTTGCAATAAAACTTTCGGTCGGCGAGGCTCAGTCGCGCCTTGGAACTGTTTAGACAATAACTTAGATTTGATGAAACGATAAACATTACCGATGTTGTTATACCGCAATTAGACTTGTTTTTCGTTCCGCAAATCGCTTTTTATATTAAAACGGATTTCCAACTGTCGAAATAAATTACACGGTTATTATATAGCTTTTAATTCTATATTTTTCCGTAGCGAATAAATGTTATTCTTTTCTTAATAATCTGTGAAGTTTTACTTAAATAATTCAAAGCTGTTTTTGACCAGCAACTTTCCTCCTTGCTTCCTGAACTGACCTTCAGTTCAGTGAAAAAAAGACATCGAAAGGACCTAATGTTCAGTTGTAATCTTACTTCTTACTAATATCATAAATGCGAAAGTTTAGATAGATGGATGGATTTTTAAGAAGATACTAAGGTAAGGAAGAACTAATCATTTTAATTCCGGACAGAGTCAAGGGCGACAACTAGTAATCTATATTTCATCGATTCAACACAAATGTCATTTTATTTTCATTTTTTCCGTGGTTAAATGCTATTGATTATTCCAAAGAGATTGATAAAACAAATCTGTTAGCAGAAACAAGGAAAAAACGTCGATTTTATCTGTGGTCTAGCGGCGAGCCGGCCCCGGGCCTCGGGGCACGAGGCAAATTGTTGTTTACTGCACATATCGCGTGATTGTTTGTTTTGTCCCGGCTAGTTAAAAAATCTATTCCCTTACTAAGCTTTTGTTATTCTATTTTACTCTTAATTGATTAACTTGTTTTTTAAATGTTACGTTACTTAATTTGTTTACGATGTCTTAATAGTATATTAATACTTTTATTTGCGTGTACACTATCTCAAGTACGTAAAGTTAAAGGTCTTCAGTAAAGGTTAAGAAAGAGATTTATAGGAATATACTTAGCGCACAGTTATTAATATTGCTAAATCTTACTAATATTACAAATTAAAAAACTTTAGATCAGTTTTTCCCAAAGTGGGCGATAACACCCCCTTGTGGGCGCTGCAGGTCTCAAGGGACCCAGAAAGAAAATGGGGGCGTTATGTAGAGGCCTGGGGGGTGATTTGTAATTTTAATTAGCTAGGAGGCTTCTTAGACAACGACTGCATGAGCTTTCGACTCTCAACAACAACTTGTGAACATCAACTAATATGAATTAAAAGATTGCTTAAACTCTAATATGGGGGCGCTAAAAAAATATTTATTCTCAAAGCGGGCAGTAGACAAAATAAGTTTGGGAACCACTGCTTTAGATGGATGGATGGATGTTTGTTTGAAGGTGTCTCTGGAATGTCGGCATCGATGTAGACCAGTTTGGAAGAACACATAGGCTACTGTCGCCCGCGACAGCTAGTACATGTATAATTTAAGAAATATTTAAACTCAGATAATTTATTATTAGTCGCATAGTTTTCTTTGTTCCTTTTTCCTATAAAACCTGTGTTTGCAATTTGTCTATGAAACGGGATTGTGCCAGAATAACTTTTACACAAATAAACTTGTATAAGTAAAGGATACCAAACGGCATTCTAATCTAAGCCCCAGGCGTGCCAACATAAAAAAACAACGCCGCCGTGACCCGGAAGCGGTCCCGAGTACGACATCCGGTTGCGAACGCACCTCCGCCGGGGAGCATGGGAATAATGGAGGTATCTACTGATGTCTTGTTGCTGACAATAGATTCAACACTGAAATAAATTAATTAAAAATTTATTATGAATCTTTAAAAAAATACGATCGACATGTTTTCTATATGAATGCTTACGAAATAGTCAATAATAAATATATTTTTGTCTCATGTTTTCATTTAACAGAAACTCTATCAAATTTTAACCCACTTTCACAAGTTTTACTTGAATATATTTTTATTACGAACGTTAAATATTTATTAAATTTCCTTAATAACATTTCAAATTAACTGGGTCACTCATGAAAGTAACAAGAGCTTTTTAAACTTACGCCTTAACTTCATATACTGGCTTAATTAATACGCGGGCGAATTAATTTAGTTCTTAAAGACT
>NW_013530860.1:115736-120037 GCF_000836235.2 Papilio xuthus | reverse complement strand
AGATTCATTAAGTATATTAATTAAGGTATAAAAATTCATGTATCGAATTCAAATGCCGCAACGGGAGTGCGTGTAAGTGTTCGATACACGCGGAAGGCACCACCGGTAGCGGGCCTAACCCTTTTTTCATTGACAACACCTGGCCGTAATGCGATGTGCATGAATAAATAATATAGTAATGTTTTCCCGACCTCCGGAAAATACCTTTTCCTTTTCAAACATTCGTTTCTTTAAAGCTATCACATGTTGCGTCAATATCTAAATATTTGAACAGTATTTACTGTTTTATTTAATTTCTAGATGTCGCCCGCGACACCGTCGGCGCGAAATTAAAAAAAACATAAGCAGCCTGTGTGTTCTTCCAGACTACGTTGTATATGTATGCCAAATTTTATTAAAATCTGTTAAGCCGTTCTGGAGATACCTTCAAACAAACATCCATCCATCCATCTAATCTTTCGCATTTATGTTATTAGCAAGATATTTTTAGGTAGGGTGACATTTTCAAAGAGTGATAAATTAAATAGCGCATGATAGATTTGGGTGTTGAGAACTTGTTCTGCCATCTTTTAGAATTAAATAAGAACATTAAGATTTCGAAGAATATTAGCTGTTTCGACTATGTTCATGCCACCACTGTTAAGCATAAATAACTCTAATATACATGTATTTTAGGTTTTATTTTCATTGAGTGTAAATTTGCGCGTTTACCTACAAATATATATACTTTATCCCACATTTTCATTCGCTTTAATTTACATTCAAAATTGCATGTCCGATGGTCGAAACAAAAAGCCAGCGAAACAGGTACGAATTTTCTTACGTTTGTACTTAATATTGTAGTTATTATAACTAGCTTCGTACCGAATATTCAGTTTAATCGTACCAAGGAATTGGCTTAATCGTGTTTCGTTTGTAGGCCTTACTTTATTAATATCAGTAAATTTGCATATAATGAAAGGCTTACGAGCTGAATGTTCCCCGGTGATGGTTTTTGCGTTTTATGACCGTTGCGCGTGTGCCGGTCGGTTTTCGGCTAATTGCTGTACGCTTTGTTAGTTTTATGGTGTATGGGCTCGATTAATTCACTAAAATACGACCCTGGAGCTTTGTAAAACGTACCATCTGAGAGATGACCTAGACGTTAGCCAGTAATGACCTAAAGTCTAAAATTATTGCACTTAGATAAAGAAGTATTGTAATAGAACGGCTCCTCGGATTTTGATGTAATTTGGCACACATTTAGAACATAATTTGGAAGAACACATAGGCTACTTATTAAGTTTTTTTTAATTCCGCGCGGACGCAGTCGCAGGCGACAGCGAGTACAGTCATAATATTATATGCAAAAAATTATACTACTAAGAATAGTTAACAAATTTTATAATTATCGTATATTTTATTTTTAAAACCTTTACCCTCTGATATTAATAAAAAAATTATAATTTCGCAACAAAAGCAAGCACTTAATTACGTTTTCGTTGAATCCCCGGAGTTGTTTTAGGAACATTAATTTATTATTCTCATGTTACACCTGAATGAGCTTGAACATTCGTCCTTCAACAGATAATATCTTTGCTTTTATAAAATTATGTTAATAATACATAACCTTCATATACACAAAGGTATCACAAAGCAATATACAAGCAGAATAAATATGTTCTACTAGCTGTCGCCCGCAACGCCGTCCGCGTGAAATTAAAAAAAAAACACAATGAGTAACCTATGTAATCTTCCAGACTACGTTCTACATCTATGCCAAATTTCACCAAGATCCATGCAGCCATTCTTGAGATATCTTCTGACAAACATTTATCTATCCATCCATACATTCATCCACTTATTTACATTTATAATATTAGTAAGATACGTAATAATAAAGTGGTTTACAACATTGCTATACACGAATGACATCGATAAGCAAAACCAATCGGGTGACTAGCATCAAAGCGACCTTCTCAAGTCCTCTTCAGAGTAACCAAGAGCTGCTTAGTATTGAAAGAAAAAATGGTGTGCTTTTGATGCGTGAACGCCCAAAGATAATCTGTCGGCAGTCTCTTTGAGCGAAACGCGTTGAAGCAGCCCTTAGCGCGATAAGTACAGCCCTGGTATAAGGGCCACTTTGCTAATCACAAGGGACAATAGAATTCACACCCGACAATTAGGGCGTAAATTGTTTGGTTACTAACGTCTTTGTTACTTTTATTTGCTGGTTTATTCGTTTTATAAATAGAATCTCGAATGGAATGATATATTTTCTTAAAATTATCTTATTTTTTGTGGATAAAAAAAAAAACTTAATTAGTGTAGCCTATATGTGTTTGAAATCGCATTTTGTTTTCTTAACACACTTAATGGTGAGTTAATTCACAATTCTACAAAGCAAAAATATTTCGCACAAATTCAAAATCACCCGTAAATTTCGTATAAATTGTTTAAAAATTCCCCAATTTAATACAAGTCTACGATATACGGATGTAAATCTACGGACCATTTACCATCAAATTTATATAGGAATTGAAATTCTTCGTTGCATAAGTAATTTAATTGTTGATTTTGCGATCGCTTAAAAGTAAAATAAATCGTTCCAGAGCGAGTTAATGTTATAAAATACAAAGACACATTGTGCTACGGTGAAGCGTGGACCGGGACCATTTGTTATTAGAGGCCGACGACGATTTATTGAGGATTTTAACCTTCTCTTTTATGTTTATTTCGGGTAATAAGCTTTTGTCAGGAACTGCTGATATGGAGTGGAGTTCTTAATGTAAGTTAGTAAACAACTGTCTTTTGTTATCTATCGATTAAAGGGTTAAGACACGACAAAATTAAGTAAGTCAAGTATAATCTATTTTACTTACCATTGCTTTCTAAGACAAAAATCTCTTTATAAAACTTAATTGACTAAACAGATATAACAATATATTACAGGGATTTTGATCTCAGAACCCAAGGTTAGTGGTAATCTGGTTCATCATCAGCTCACTATACGTCCCCACTGAGGGGCTCCGAGCCTACCCTAAGTTAAGTGCGGGTTGGTTGACTTCACACATATCTTTGAATTTCTTCTCAGATATGTGTAGGTTGCATAACATTGTTTTCCTTCACCGTAAGAATGTCGGATGAATGCACATATGTAAATCGGAAATAGAAAAACACATTAGTACATGCCGGGATTCGAACCCAGGACCTGTAGATTGCAAGTCAAGTGCCTGACCTCTCAGCCACCGACGCTCAATCTGGTTATGTAGCATTATAACTTTGAAATAATTTTTCATATTAGTCCCGTAATTTTTTTAAGTTTGTTCGTTACTGAATAAATAAGGCCTAATACTATGACTGAACTAATAAAGTTGTCTGGCATTGTGTTGTCTTTGTGTTTCAGTATGACGTTTATTAGTTTAATAAACAGTGTTGTCCGACAGAGGCCGCTATCTGCGCGTTATCGCAGAGTTTGCAACTTGCCTCCAACTTCGCAATAACACAGTTGTCACAAGCGAGTCACAGTTTCAGTTGTCGGCTTGTTGTCGGGATAGTCGCAATTTTAATGCACTTTGTTGTAAATCCAATGTTGTAAATCAAATTGATAGGGTTGTCACTCATATAAATTTATGTTAAAATAAAAAAACATAGATGAACTATTAACATTAAAAAAAGCACTATTTGAAGCTGTATTTTATGTGCGAATGTGTCTACTTAACTATTAAATCTGAAAAAAAAATAGAGTAAAACTTTACAATGCTTGATAATTTTGTTACAATATTTCGATTGTTAAAATATGGATTAGTAACTGTCGCCCGCGACTCCTTCCGCGCGTACCTATATAAGAAATTTAATTAGTAGCTTACGTGTTCTTCAAGACTATGTTCTACATCTGTGCAAAGTTTCAAGATCCGTTGAGCCGTTGCGCAGATACCTTCAAACATCCATCTCAACATAAAAGATTCATCAAAACATTTATATTTATAATATTAGTTAGATTAACGGTCCTTAGGTCAAATAATCTTTTTATAAACATAAAGGAAAACGTGACTAATATTTTTACAAAGTTCACACGTAAAAGATGTTAATTATTCATCAAGACGCTATCTTTCCTTACAGCTTGGTTTAAACTCATACTCTAGGGTTTAGATACTGGTGAAAATAGCTTAAGATGTTTTTCATTTAACTGCTCTGTGTATATAAGTTCCGTGAGCGTCAATAACTCGTGACAGTATTACAATTCCCGGAGCGTCGCTGTCAATATCGTCGCGTTGGAGCGCGAGAGATATGTACACGCTTTTATTCCTTCTTTAATTTAA
>NW_013530860.1:87995-111796 GCF_000836235.2 Papilio xuthus | reverse complement strand
GTTGGAAGAATGTTGCGTGTAATGCTCCAATCAGCTGATTGCTTTATTTTCAAGCAAGCTATTTATTTCACTTAGGCGCTGGACTATTTGAATCAAATTATAAGACCGTTTAAGATTCCTTTTCATGTTCTGTAGGAATTTTTATATTTGTTTGGCTAGTACAATAGTAAATTGCTTTTCGGATAAAGAAGCCATTTTATAACGTAAATTGTAGATTTTTTATGAATAAAACTCTGTATCAATTGAAAACAGCATTAAGTTAAATAGCTGGTGAAAAATAAGAGATTTTTTTATACTATGATAAACCACTGTTTGCAATTTACCAGTTTATCAAGTTCTATAGCAGCCCAGGGTACTAAAATTGAAAACTGAGCTATCACTTTATAACTGTAAGCCTAACATTTATATTTGGAACAAATGGCATCGTTTAAAAATGTGTTTAGCGCCCCCTATCGGGCGTAAACTACACCAAAAATCTCATACTAATTTCGACATAATTAAAGACGATCATACGAGCTATTGTTAGAAACATAAGTGCTAGGTCCATTACATTGTTATTTTCCAACACTGATTATAATTATGAACACGTGGTTTTTCTCAATTCATAGTAAACAATACACATCACGTGAATACATTCGGATTTATGAATTCACTAAATACATTTTAGTATTGCTCGCGTGACCTCTATGAAAATATGTCGGTTATAACTTGCATAACAGGTAGGTAAAATAATTATATTTTATAAAGTATCTACTTTCTTTTTTGTGTTTTAAAGTGCTACAGTTTTTTCCTATAGAATTCTGGAATTGAATAGTATTATAGCATCTGTTTGGATTTATTTGGTGGTGTTTGCGATTAAACTGATCGTGATTGATACATAGCTTAGTTTTTATCTTTAACAGTGGTGGAGCCCGCTTTAACATCTTTGCACGAATTGGCCCGGTTCGCCCGGTGAAATACCACGACCACACAGAAGACAGGCGTCAAGTGGAAGCAATTCCGCGTTTCGTCTGATGAGTGTGTGTCCCGGAGGCCTAATTTAGTACTCTTTCCCTTCCCACCTTTTTCTTATAAGGAAAGGATGGGAAGTGGAAATAGACTTCCCGGATGAGAGGATGCATGGAAAGGGAATATATTTTCTTTCTGTGCATCCTCTCCTCTGTCGATTAAATGTAGGCAACGCATATGCAATTGCGTATGTCTATGGGCAAAGGTCATTTCGCTATATCAGCGATTTCAGGTGGCCGCTCGCTCGTTTGCCGCCTTATGATATAAAAAAAATCTATACTATTGGTATTCTAATTAAGATAAATAAATTACTTCCTCTACTTCACTGGCGCAGCGACTCAAAGTGTGTCTTGGCTTCCGACACAAGAGATCGTCAAAGTCGGCTGTCCTGCGCCTTCTCCTGCCAGTCCATTATCATTTTTATGACATTTCATTTTTGTATCTTTTGTTAGCTACTAAAAGACATATATCTGTAAATTACATACACAAAGTTAGTGTCATAGTTACATAGTACATATGTACATACTAATAACAATTAAGTGCTTGATGGACGAGGGCGGAGTCAACTGATATCGACCAATAGTGAGTCGCGGCTAAAGTTGCACTTGAATATAAAACAAGCCCATTTATCGACCAATGTTATTAGCTTATTTTCTCTAATATATCTAACATATACTCTTTATTTTTTTCCTAACTGTCAGCAACTTCCAATTGTTTCACAAGTATGTACGTTTATATAAAAATATTATGCCAGTTCGATTAAGCCCCACTTTGCTATAAACGGTTGAACAAATTTTGAGGAACGTGGCACTCTAATTGTATTCTTAGCTGCTGTTTATCTTACTAATATTATAAATGCGAAAGTTTAGATGGATAATAATATTAAGCCTAATTAAGTTGTTTTTTTAAATTCCGCACGGACGGAATCGCGGGCGACAGCTAGTGCGGGCGAAAATAAAATTCGGAGGTACGGACGGAATAGAGCGTCGGTGGCTCAGGAGTCAAGCACTTAACTTGTAATCTGCAGGTCCTAGGTTCGAATCCCCCCATGTACCAATGTATTTTTCGATTTTCCATTTACATATGTACATTTATCCGACGTTCTTACGGTGAAGGAAAACATCGTGATGCAACCTGCACTAGTCTGAGAAGAAATTCAAAGATATCTGTGAAGTCAACCAACCCGCACTTGGCCAGCGTGGTTGATTATGGCCTAGTCACATAACTTAGGGTAGGCTCCAAACCTCGGTGGGGACGTATAGTGAGCTGACGATGATGATTACATTTCTTCCATTAAAAATATTTTTAAAACTTGTTACTATATTGCCATCAACTTAGGCATGATTTCAAAATATTATCTTAAAGTTATGTCTTTGTACTGGATATAAAATTCACAAGTGATTTAAATATTTCATTTATCACGACCATATTGTGTTAACTATTCAGCATACACCGTACTGAGAAATGCGGCTTTCGAAGCGGTACTTTACGACATTTTAGCGCTCCAAAACTTTAGGGAAGCCTTAAACATGATTAATGTAATTTTAATGGTGTATTGTTTATACTAAGCCGAACGTCTTTTATTAATGAATCAAGATAGGCCGATACCGTTGATGTACGAGGAGATTAGATCTTTGTTTATAATATTAGGGCATGATAATTATGCTAAAATGATGACGCACTGTTTCTGAGACCTAACTTTAAAACATATTGTTATCTCTGTTTTGTCAAGTATGAAAAACAGGGATGACGATATTTTACTAATATGATAAATGCGAATGTTTAGATCAGTCTTTGTAGTCTCTGCAGGTCTCAAGTTGCGGGTTATAGTATAAGTTTCGTTTAGAATTCTCTGTTAATATACATATATAGGTCACAATAATTAATTAATTTAATTTGAAGTTATAGTGGTTTTTAAATATGTGAAAATATGGGGGCGCTAAAAAATATTTATTCTCAAAGTGGGCAGTAGACAAAATAAGTTTGGGAACCACTGGTTTAGATGGATTGATGGATGTTTGTTTGAAGGTATCTCCAGAACGGCTGAACGGAGTTCGATGGAATTTGGCATAGATATAGAACAGACTGGAAGAACACTTAGGCTACTAATTATGTTTTTTTAATACAGCAAGAAGGGAGTCGTGGGCGACCGCTATTAGCATAAAATGTTATTCATAATATTATAGGTTATTTTTTGATTTTTCACACTTGTATAATTTTTTTATAGTTTTAATTGGACGCTTTGCTTTTATTATATTAAATTAATTAGAATATCAGCTCTATACTCATGTTCATCTAATTAACATTTAATTGAGTATAAGTGTCATTTAGTGAACACATTAACTTTAATTTTGTAGCTTTAGTCAGTAATTCATCTAGGTTTACCTGGGTCATTAATTGCTGTATAATTTGCTTACATTATGTCACTAAAACGAGTTGTGATTTAGATGACATTGTCTACATTTAACGATTTGTCGCTTTCAAATTTGTCGCGTTTAGTTTCTACTCTTTAATTAGTCGTGATAATATTGATGAACATTTTAGTGCATTTAATGCTTAGAAATAATTTATATTATAAATATTTAAAGGTTAAACATTACGTATTAGTTATTTCATTAGCTATTCACTCACTCTTACTATATCTTACTAATGTTATAAATGCGAATGTTGGATGGATGGATGTTTGCTATAAGGTACCACCGAAACGACTGAACGAATTTCGATGAAATTTGGCATACATATAAAGCATAGTCTTGAAGAACACATAGTCTACTAATTATGTGTAGTTTAAATTCCGCGCGGACAGAGTCGCGGGTGACAGCTAGTATGGCAAATAAACAGTCAACGGTAGTCTATACTTAATGCGTAAAAGGCCAAATTATATTTGCTAAATGTTTAATTTTAATTACACGTGTTAATAAAGATTCAAAGCTATTTTTACATAACGTATTACATTAAAAAAATTATAAATTACAAAAAAAGGAACTATAAATTCATATGTGGACGTTAGTTATAAGATAGAAATTAGCACAGGAAATAAAAAGTCAACTTCATTTAATTTCCGGTCGCTTCCGCTAGAGCGCGCCAGTGTCGTTTCCTTTTTGCCGTTCTTTAAATTTAATTAGGATCCGCGTTCGTTCAATTTTATTGCTCTTAAATCAATTTTGAATTGAACACTTTTGTTTTTACGCGAAATCTCTTCGCTTTGCTGAATTAAACAAAAATGAAAAAAAAAATGTGTACTTTAGTAAAACCTTATTTCAATAAGATAATTTTCGGAGTGATACTTAAAGAACCTAACGATTGATTTTAAAGAGATAGCCAGGTAACCTAACTTTTCGCATGGTATTAGTCACACGGAATTCTTGTTTTTTTTTTTTTTTTAAATATATAACTACAGTTATTTGACTTGTTTTTCTTATTTTCTTTAATTACCTATATTATTAAATTCGTTCGTTCAGGATCGTTAAATTAAGTTTTAATTTAAGATTAAAATTACGATGTTTCAACTCGTTTTAAAATCAAAATCAATTTTGTTATCAATAACTAGCAAAGAAAAATATAATGTTTATTAAAATGGTAGTTAAATCTAACATATACGTTTTGGTTAAGTTAGTCAATTCAGCAAGGGCGGAACTGGAGTACAATCCTATTGTATGGCTATCTGAATAGAATACTGGCCCTATACCGAAATTACGGGGATGGAAGTTGTGCTGCGTTCCCACCGCAATTATTGTTACCAGGAAGGGCCGTTTAGGGAAATCTAAGTCTATTGTTTCCATGTAATACTTGGTTCAGGATGTTACCACATACTGTTTGTTGAATGTTACTTATGTGTTACTGATATTTATTACTAGCTGTCGCCCGTGACTTTGTTCACACGGGATTAAAAAATAATTTAGTGGGCTCTGCGTTCTTACATCAATGCTAAATTTCAATGAGATCTATGCAGCCGTTCTGGAGATACCTTCTAACAAACATCCATCCATACATTCAAACATACGCACTTATATTAGCATAATCAATGGCCCGTATAAATTCTTATATTTTATTCAAACTTAAATAACTTATTAAACATAAGTTAATGTTATAATTACTTATTAAACGTAGGTTTTCACTGCGATAATATACAATATAGTGGAACTCATGATAATACAACAAACACATTGGTTGCAAATAGCATGTAAACCCAACCCCATTTCCTATAAACGCACCGAGCAATCAAACGTACTCGTATTTAATAATGAAAAAAGGTCTAAATCTAAATCGGATTCAAAAGGCTTAAAGAACGAAAGTCATTAAAAAGCGCTCGGTCGGAACTCGCGTGTCGACCGGTAAATAGGTCAGCGTACATTGATCGTACAATCGTTCATTCCCGTATCCCGTTATGAACGAATGAACGATTGTCGACTTGGATCGACTTTGTAACAAGTGAGAGAAATGAGCCGGTCTTTTGTTGATTTCATTCCAAAGAATCAATGAATAGGAACACTGATTTTGCACTAATAAATATCTAATGGCGACTCTAAGTCGACATTGTTATAGATTGTTATCGGCCAGTGCTATAAAAGTTGCAATTAGCGTGACATTGTTACAGTTTAAAATACTATTTAATATTTTATTATATTTTTTATATCAATGGACAAAGATTAAAGCTTTTTTAATACTTATAAAGGTTATGGTTTTAATAAACAAAACAACATCAAGTAATCTTTTTAATTTTTATTAGCTCACATGTTATTTACGTTTTAAGCCAAATGTAATAGATTTAAGATCATAGAGGGCGCTGTAATTAATCTTTGTTTGATATACCGTGGGTTTTTGAAACCAAAATCTTCGTTTAAAATATATCGTTATCTTTATTAAGTTAAAGATAGCAAGGATGATGATATGTTTTATGTCTTTTGAATCTCAGAAACCCACACATAATATAGGTATCGTTAAAAGTAGTTCTACTTTGTCGTACTGCAAATTAAAGAAATATGTTTAGTTCTAAGTTCTGAATAAATATCATTTTAAAATTAACAACAGAATTACTAAAAGTTCATCATTCTTTATTAGATTGTCCGTTGAGTGAAATCTTAAGCGAAGAAAAAAAACCAATATAAATAGAGAATTCTCGTTTAACTTTGACATTCTCGACAAAAGTTCTTAACGTAGTTTCTCTGTCTCTTTTGAACATTTAACTTGGAAACCTTTGTCGTACAAGTAATAAATACGCATTTCAAATACCATCGTAGCTAGTTGAAAATTTTCGAAGACCTTTCTCTTCGCTTGATCGGATATCAAAGAACGTTTATATGAAAACAAGATTTGGTCTCAAGTACCGATTTGCATCGTCTTTTTGTTCCGATATTCATTTCTTTGAATTTAGTACAAAAGTAATAGTTTGAGACTGTTTATTTAAAACGTGTTTTAACCCTTTGAACGCCGGTTATATTATGGACGTCAAAGTGTGTCAAAGTTTAACAGTGGTAGAGCCCGCTTTAACATCTTCGCACGAATTGGACCGCCTCGCCCGGAAGACAGGCGTGCAGTGAAAGCAATTCCGCGTTTCGTCTGATGAGTGTGCGTCCTGGAGGCCTAATTTTGTCCTCTTTCCCTTCCCACCTTTTTCTTATAAGAAAAGGATGGGAAGTGGAAGTGAACTTTCCGGATGAGAGGATGTATGAAAAGGGAATATATTTTTGCTTTCTGTGCATCCTCTCCTGCGTCGATTAAAGGTAGGCGCTTAGTTGGAATGGTAAAAGAAATATTAGTAAATTTACAAAAAAATGCTAATACTTAAAAAAATAAATAAAATTCATTGTAGTTAATTTCTATTTAATAATCGCTTTGTTTAATTAAAAAAGAAAACGTTAATGGACTTTTACAAACATAAATTATGTCGTAAACCTCACGTGTTAACACTTGTTTAGCTTTTTTAACTTAGTCGAGATGTTTTATTTTTTCTACGTTTAACTTAGCGTGCTTTTAACAATTAATTAAGTTATTATATCTTAATAAGTAAGATTAATTATTGTTGATATTAAGAAGTACTTAAAGTGTAGTTCCGTACAAATTAGCTAACTTAATTAGAAGAAGAAAGGTTTTTCTACATCTCTACCGAAACTAGGCTGTCGTCTATAGGTCATCTACAACTCGGCATAATGCCGCGTCTACGGGTAGCCTAGTCATCGTCGGTAGAGCGAGATAGAAATATAAATTTTCTTGCAAAACGAGTCTGTCTCATATCCTGTTAGACGAAGACTAGAAGTCGAACTCTGAAGCAAACTCATCAGTCGAAAACCGGAATAATTTCCACTTCAGTCCTGTCTTCTCTGAGGTTCTGGACGACCGGATTATGACAAAATGATCACAATAAGGAACTGTAAGGAATGTTTGTAAGAACATATAAGACTAGTAGATACGTCTAGTGTTATTGATAAACAGAACGATTTTTATTTTTAAAATAAACAAAGAAAATAAATGTGTGTTTATATTTGGAACAACAGAAGCACTTTAGTTGTAAAGT
Organism: Papilio xuthus; assembly: GCF_000836235.2. Taxonomy (NCBI): domain Eukaryota; kingdom Metazoa; phylum Arthropoda; class Insecta; order Lepidoptera; family Papilionidae; genus Papilio; species Papilio xuthus. The sequence continues at coordinate 104,274 of NW_013530860.1, read as the reverse complement.
CACCTTGAAAATAGATAAACATGTTTGGAATGAAGATCGTCGGTATCGTTGCAAGCGTGGGCTTTTTGCCTCGCCCCGTCGGAAGCCGGCCGTTTGTTTTGGCTTCACCTTATCACGAACAATGTTTTTACCTACTCCAGTATTACTAGCTTTGGTACATATAAATCTTAGTAGTTATATCAAACGTTTCTGCGTTAGTAAGAAGAATATCTATTGTATATTGTCAAATTAACTTTGATTAACCTTTGTCGAGCCTTTGATGAAAGTCAATCATCAACAATCAGTTTTGTCCCGGAGGCCTAATTTAATCCTCTTTCCCTTCCCACCTTTTTTCTTATAAGGAAAGGATGGGAAGTTGACGTGGGTCTTCCGGATGAGAGGATGCATCGAAAGGGAAAATATTTTCTTTCTGTGCATCCTCTCCTCGATCGACTAAAGGTGTAACGCATTTGCAATTGCGTATGTCTTTGCCACCTTATGATATATAAATATGCAAGGATGGGAAAGATAATAGTGAAATAGATCGTATTTACTGGTACCCTTTCATGTTATAGAAGTAAAATAAAAAGCACTTACTTATTATGACCAGTAATTTTATAGAATCTAGATTCTAGATTTAGTATGTAAATTCTAACATAACATAATAATGGTTATGTAAGTGAATTGGAAAAAGTAATTAAAGTGTTCCTACTGACCATGACATAATTAATACAAAATTTATTTTATTTAAGATTTTTCCCGTTAAAATTTGTTTAGAATTTTCATCGAGCTCAGAAGTCGAAGTTTAAAGGCAATTGTTTAGAAAGTCTAGTACTTACCGAATGCCTGGAGCCTAAACAATTTAGATTCAACAGCCGCCAGCGTACCGAGTTTAAAACCAACAAATTAAATACACTTTTAACCGCAGCTAATGCCGGGTTTCCACGGTACGTTATTCTGCAGACGACCAACAAAACACAGTTTATTTCTAGTATTAAAAATACGTGAAGAGGAATGGAGAAGTGAGGAAGAAGAGAATGCATTTTGTGGTAGAGGTACCGCGCGTTCGAACGAAGCGATTCGAAGCATCGTTCCTTGTGCGTACCGCAAAGGATTGGAACAAGTTGCCAGCCTCTGTTTTTCCGTCCAAATATGATATTGGGACCTTCAAAAGTAGAGTGAATAGGCACTTACTAAGCTAGCGCGTACCATCTTTCGACCAAATCTCCACTTCACCAGGTGGGATCGTGGTCAAGCGCTAGCTTATAAAACGTAAAAAAAAAGAAGAAAATAACCTACTTATGACCTTTATAGACTCGTAATAACCGTCGAATTTATCTATTGACGTTATTTGACAGATGTAGACGAACTTACGTATACTGCGTTTGATGTTGGTGTATCCACGATATGTTTTGCAGATCAGTCTAGAGTTCGTAGCATTCACCGTGGAAACCTACCTTAAACTGCATGCTCCAGGGTTAATGAGGACGTTTAATCTTGCTCCCTAATTGCGGGGGAGTATGTGTTCTTTGCGGTTACCGTTCGGAAGGTGTTACTTATTTTAGATTAAGACAATTTATACAACGGTTACTAAACGTTTGCTCTAAGTTTTGGAACTCTATTAGGATGAAACATTTTAGTTTTTGATTTTCATTTGTTTTTCTTTTTCAATTTATTTACGGATATGAAAATACAAAGGAACTTTTGAGGAGTTTGAGGAATGAAGTCTATGGAAGGATAAGATCATCTATCAATCTTTTACTTTTTCTGCTAAACAATCTAATTAACATACTAATATTCTTTTCTTAACTTGTTTAACAATTATTTTACGGATACATTGGTGCTAGACTCATTTCACTACCAAATATTTGTAAATTAAGTTTATTTATGACGAATGGTTTCCGTAAGATCATTTGTCGACTGTTTACGATGTCATCCGGAACATAGCTGATAGACCGATGATGTTTCTTGGAACGAAATCGAATAGTTTAGGAGTCTTCTACATTAATAAGCGACTGCCCTTGCAATAATATATTTCGGCATAGGTTATTATTTTCATGATAGTAACATGAATAGTAATGGGGGAGTGCTAGCTTGTTGCCCGCGACTCTGTCCGCAATTAAAAAATTTTAATAAATAGACTGTGTGTTCCAGACTATGTTCTATATCTATGCCATATTTCAGCGAGATCCATGCAGCCTTTCTGGGTATATCTTCTAACAAACATCTATCTATCCATCCAAATGCATTTCTAATATTAGTAAGATTGAGTCTTTGAAGATTTAGTGCATGACCAAGTAAGTAATGGGTCATACTAATTTAAATACCACTTTAAAAGATTCATCTGCTTTTTTTAATCTATTCCATTCGGTGAAACCTTTGCCGTTCTTCTTTCTGTTATGAATTATACTGGCATGTTTCACTTTAATGTGGTAACATAGGGGATGCCATTAAAATATGAATTTATAAAAAAAAAAACGATGAAAAAAAATGTATATGTTTTATTGAATGAAATGGCCAGTTGCCAACATTTGATTTGTTAGCCTCTCATGCTATTATGGTCTCGATATAAAAAAATAATTTAACACAATTGATAGTTGTTTGTGCAATAAAATGTATTGAATTATCCCGTTATTGCTTTTAAAAACATTAAAATCTTTTTCTTTAAACACTTCAGTTTGATCATCATTGTAATCTACCCTACTGTATCCTTTCTGAGATTTTGTGACAGTAGTCACTCTTTGTCTTGAAGAGGCATTTACAGCTATCTTACTGAGTTCTCAATTAGTCCTCTAAATCAATCTATTATTTGTCATTCCAGTCGTCACTCTTTTCTTCATCTCTTTTGCAATGATGCTCTTTTGTCCATCAGCTACAACAATTGTTGTCAAATTAGTTTGTAGAACAAAATTTTAATACTTTTTCTTTCATTCTAGATCGCTTTTCTTCCGTACTATAGCGTATCCCAATCTTAAAAGAACACGGACTGTAAAGGAGCGACGTTCTAATGAGGGTCCTTAATTTTCCCCGTTTTATTGTGCTTTGAAGTCACGGTGTCGCGTCCGCCGCCCTTTTTTAATTACGTCATTAAATAGCAATTTTATTTAAATGGCGGTTGACATGATCATTGTTTTCACAGGGAACTTATCTAATTTAGAATATTACGTGTCTCATCGACTCCTACATTCAAAATAACTTTTTTATTGGGAAACTTAAGAATGTTATATGCCAGAAATGTTTCAACCCTTTCGCGCTGTTCATTAAGACTTTGTATTGTTTTTAATACTTGCTTTACTAGCTATGTTAATAAAAAATTTGTAAGACGTCCGATTGGTCCAAAAACAATTCTAAATATAGCAAAAAATTATTTGATTCGAATAACAAATAATTGTACGAGGATTTACATTTTACTCTGTAAATATTAATAACGTGTGGGCGTTCGTTGTTCAATTAGACGTATTGTAGTTTCAGAATGCGTTATAGGATTTTGGGCTGTTAGTTAATTCATGCGTGGGCATGAACCATAACCGTCTGAATTGTTCCCGCATATCAACTTAGTTATCCGTTAGTTTGTTTAGAAGTTCGAATTCCTTTACCCTCATCTCTGAAATCAGAATCAATAAGTAACCAAAATACTTATAATTAATGTATTGTCTCTGAATATTTTACTTGTTTGTGGATAGGCGAAGACAAAGATAAAGGTCGAAGAAATATATATGGGTAGGTTGTGTAAGAGGATATGCGTAAGAAAGATGTCACTTCAGATATGACGGTTGATAAAAACCTATCGATTCGTTCTAGTAGATACTGTGGCGACCATCTGAAAATTATGTTGAACGATCTTTAAATATTTTACGTGTAATTTCCAAAATCAGTGGTATAAATTTGTCATATGTAATTGAAAATCGGCTATAAAGAGAGAGCCAAATTAGAAACAAAAGAAGGCTGCGAGACAAATTTGTTACGCAAAGAGGAAAAAATATTGTTCATAATTTATCGGTAGCTTGTGTATGTATAGAAGCGCTCTTGTGGCGGTGTTGTTTATGAGTAATTGAGTATATCATTTGTGTTGGAGGCTGAAGTAGACAGACGGAGAGTGTTGACAGTAACAATGTAAGCCCGACGCGTTCTGTGATTTATTAGCAAGGTTTTACTGTTTCATTGAGCATTGTCCATAAAAAGTTTGCACAAAAATATGCCATTTATATAACTAAGATTATATGTTGATCAAAATATTCAAAACTAATATAAGACAATTTATATAAGTTATATATATAGGTCATTGTAGATGAAAGAAATATGCGTAAGAAGAGGTTCAGATATGACGGCTGATAGAAATGAGTAGTACTTACTTTTCTGACCCTACGTAAGTATAAGGACAGGTTGATGTTTATGTAGCTCGATATATATGTTGTTTTATTGTTGGTTATAGCTATTGGTTGGTGGTAGCTAGGAAGATAAATCCATTCATAAACACCTTTCCCATTTCAAAGTTGGTTATGTGTTGAAACCAAAATCCAATTCCCCAAACACTGCGCGGACGGCCGGGTGAACGCTTCCTGTTTCGAAACGTACCAAATGGCACTTCTTTAACTAATTCAAGCTACTTAAGTATGCCGCCCCGCGCGTGGATTACACACCCGGCGATAAATCTAAGGGGCAAGAGGTCCCAGCTTGTTTATAAATTTAACATGGAATTTCCAACATGTTTGGCTTCTTCTAGATACGAGAAAAAAATGTGGATTTCATTTATAATGCATACAGCGACCGTTGTTCAATTAAAGGACAAACAGAGAAAGGCGTATGAAATCCCGCTGCGAGTGCGAACAAATGGAAGACATAGTAATTTATTACTGTATGTGGAATTTATTAAAAAGTGCTGTCAACGCTTTTTATTGTTTGCAAAATTACGTTTAACTTATAATACTTACTTTATTTTATGTTATTACATATATATAATACTTAGTTATATTTTTATGTGTAGAGAGCGCTCATTCATTAATAGATGTTTCTATTGGTGAATGGGCGTGTTTATAAAAACTTTCGGACTAAACAGCTCTAAGTATCCAAGCGTGAAGGAGATCTTTTCTGTATTCTGGTTAGGGTTCGCAGTCCCCATTTTAGACTTATTGTCATCGTAAACTATCAACGAACAAATGGAAAGACAATTGGTATAGGTGGTAAAAAGGATGGATAACCTAGTAATTCTTTTCTTACCTTCTGGCCATTTAAATGTTGGTTACTTAAGTTTTTGTTATTTGTTTCAGGAAATCGCTGCAATACTCATCAGTTTCGACAAGCACACGGAATGGCAATCAAAGGAAGTCAAAATTCGGTAAGTTATTATGTAATTTCTAATTCTTCTTAAATTTTCAACGCAATTAAATTTCAAATAGTAATTGAATTGTTATTTACAAGATTCAAAAGAAAATTGGAAAAAAATACCTTAAATGAATTTCCAGAAATTACAATTATCCGTTTGCCATGCCATGTGATACCTTGCGAAGCATATTAAGATTAAGTAAATTAACATTCGGAATACAAAACGAAAAATGTATCCACAAGAACATGAATAAAACTATCAGTATTACGTCTTCCTACTTTCGTCGGCCGTACCTAATTTGGCGGCCAACTAGGGACCCGTTCCAACTTGTAACAAGTTTAAGCAAATTAAAACTTCGACCGTGACTACTGCTCGCTTTGTCTGCACCGTTGAAATATTAACTCTTTATGAGGACGCAGTGTACTTGTAGAATTCCGATGCGGCCGCGGATCCGAGTCGTTAGTTTAAAATTTAATACGGATCGTGGTTGTAAGTTAGTTTTAGCAGTCGACGTTTTTGGTACCGGATTTTTCACATTAAATCTTATACTTTGAGCTCATCGGAGTAATAAATAGAATTTATAGGTAGTTGGACTTTGTGCGGGCGGAAAGTTCGCACACTTATTTTGTTATCAGTAAATAACTAATATTGTTCTCGGAGCTCTCATAATTTATAACAAAAATACATTTAAATAAATAAATAATAATAAAACGGATTTATTGCCATCACACAAATACATCAAATCACACAGTAATTACAAATATATATATACCCCGACCCGGACCCGACAGACGTTGTCCTGTCTACACGTCTTTAACTCGAATATTATTTAAAATTTTGCGATGGTAGCGCCGTCTATCGGATCCAATGTAAAACATTCCAAAACAACTACTAATAAATTAAAAATTAATTAAAAAAGCATTGTCCAGCGGACAAAATTGTGAATCTAAACCATTCCCAGATCCCCTTGAACACACACAAAAAATTTCATCAAAATCGGTCCAGTCGTTTGAGAGAAGTTCAGTGACATACACACGCACAGAAGAATTTTATATATAAAGATGTATGACGACTATGGGCTGCAGGCTCAGCGTGTACCGCATGGCATGGCCATGCGGAGCTGGTTTTCAGCCTGTCCCGGTAGGCCACGTTATGGTCGTTCAGAGGTGCCCATCAGCTATTTCATTTAATATATTTCATTTATATTAATATATTTTTATTATCATAGTTGTATTATCTATTCATATATCACTCAAGTAAAAATCTACTACACATTTTGAATTATTCAAACGAGTTGTTTGGATCCAAAGGAATCTTTACAAATACTAAACAAGTAATCCACTTTAGTATTTCATTATCTCATGTGTTTTCCGAGAAGTTGCTAGTTGATTAAATTGTTTTACTGGTACAAAAGTAGGTCTAATATCGTGTTTATAAAATTTAGTGTTTAGTATTTAAAGCTTTAGAATTAATTATACGTAATTCTAATATAGTGAGATGATATATTTCATGGAATTGTCTAATTAATCAGTCGGTAATATTAATTAATAGGATCATTAGCGCTACAGCCGCGAGCATTGCTCTATTGACTTGATCCCGTTCATTTGATCTGATCCAGGCAATTGAAGGCTGCCCATTAGATAATTACACATCAAACACGTATTTAATACATTAACATCGTGTATTAGTGTGGATTTGAGTGGATACATTAGTGGGCGTTGATATGTCTTCAATTTACACACCCTTTAGTGGTCGTTACACGCTTCAGTGGATTTAGATTGACAATGTGTTACAACCATCATTATAACAATGTCAAAAATGTACTATATAGTCTTTAACTCGCTGGTTTAGATCCGGCTCGAAGGACTTATTTGTTTTAGTCAACAAAAGACATCAGTAAAAAATATCGTACATAGTCGCCTTTATGTATACACATAAATTATATTACGATCGCTGTGTTAGATTTGCTTAGTCTTTGCTTCGGCTTCTTTGATCTTTAACAAGTAAAAGTAAAATTTGCCTGGTGAGGTTAGTTTTTGGTGAAATCAGACTAGTGTAAAATCTATGAAATGATAGCACTTAACGACTTTATTAATTCAAACGAAAGGAATTTTTTTTTGATTTGCGACAGTTTGAATTAATTCCGTCCAAAGTTTATGTACAGTCACGCTCGGAACGGATCTAAGTTCAATAGGAACTGTAACAAAACTAGAAGTAATTTAGAAAACTGAAATTATTTAAGCTTTGAGTTACGTTCTCTCGCCACGAAGCTTAGGGTCAAAGTATCGCAATAAATCGAATCGTAATGAGCTATAAAGTCGGTGAAGAGAAACAAGCAATAACAAATAAATTTGAGGTAGCTACAGCTTTTTATTTGGTGATTAATATTTTACGTTTAAAATATAATAAATTTCTATCATTCAAAGGATTAAAAGGGACATTTGTCTTCACCAGTATCCCGACCTTTTTTAATATGATTGGGAAAGTAATTTCTCGAAAGTCCCTTAGGGCATGTTTGCATGGTTTTGACATCGGTTTTTAACCCTTTGATTTTTTTTAATTATAAGCTAAAATCCTTTGTGTGTCCGAGTATATTATAAAATAGGCTTACTTCATGATAAGGATTTTTATTTGTTTATTCCAGACATTTTTAATATTAAACGTAAAAGTTATAACAAATTAAACCGTATAAATAATATAAAGTCTAATTAACGAAATATTACCGCAAACACAGTTGTAATGATAAGATTAAAGAGGCTAGGGAGGTAAGCAACGCCCCAGGCGCTGTCTGATAAATAGGTCTTGTAAAAACTTGCTCGGTGTCACAAAACGTGGCAATTATATAGAAGCGAACTTAGCCAGTTTTATGGGCGAAGGGTAAAAGTGGCGGAGTTCTGAAAACTCCTCAAATGGCTTTCCGAGGACTGAAATATATCACTCGGGACCTCCTTTTTTATGAGATAAAGTTAAAATCGGTCAAGTGCGTGCGGGAATGTAATTTTGGTAATATTTTCGATGTCTTTGTGGGATTTTTATTTCCTTCGTTTTATAAGTTGCGTAAAGTTATTAGCGCTTAATAGACTTAAGTTTGAAAAATTTTCATAATATCACTTGAGTCCAAAGTTAAAACTAAATTTCGTATCAAAATCTTTTAAAGCACTTTAATTTAAATGATATTTTATTTTAAGTTTATGGGATTAGGATACAAAATGCAATGTCCGGCTTAATGGGCCGCGTCCACCACTAACAAGCGAGTGATCGGCCAATACCGATTACGTCCACTCGAGGCCGGGCCGGTCGAGGCGCGGGCTAACGCGGGCTCCAACGGACATGACGAGCTAATTCTCTGTAAATCACTCGATTCATGAATCGTTTCTCGTATACCGTATTTATCGCGACGATTAGTCTGATGGAGATAGAAGATTGGAATTAGAGCTGACGAATGAGAATCGATTACGATTGACCATCGCAACGAACTGTCGTCTTCCGTCACTATTAATTCTAGAAGTGGTGTGAATTTTTCTCTTTCGATGTTTTGTGGTTCCAGTTATTTGATTCAACATGTTGAACCAATTTTTTGGATTTGTTCTTTTTCTTGTTTTTAGATTTCTCAATGTAAAGGTTAATTAATTAATTTAATAAATTTATGTAGTAACTAGACGATTATACAAACATGAAAAAATTTTGGTAACAAAAAAATCTAAGAATTAAATCAGTATGTAAAAGATCACCAAGTCTTTTTATTAAATGTAAGAATACTTTTCGTAGAATCCACGACGAGCTGTCCCGATTTTAATTCCCAAGTATAATGAAAAATGTCTTCATTGTAGTTGGCTTCGAAGGCTCATTGTTATTTGAAATCTCACCATTGGATCCCGTTTAGTCTTCGGAACAACCGCTGATATTTCTTTTGTTACGGAAGCTTGGAATTATTCAAATAGATGGACCGCTTGAGATGCTTCGAGCATTTTAAAAGTGGCTCTTTATGGAGTGGAAGTGATTTCAGGCTTTTGATTCTCATATGTATCAAAATATTTCGTTTATCTTACTTGAGAGCATCGTATTTATTTTCACTATCAGATACGTATTTAGGATTGTAATTTTATTCAATCAGCATTTGTGAATTACTCTCGTATAATAGTTGGGCTGATTCAAAATCCTTAAGTAAAATTGTAATCAATTGAAGAAATAACTAGTCAACAACTGTTTTTTCTTAATTAGTGTATATTTTTACTCTTTTATCTTTAATTAAATTTACAAAGATGACACAAAATGCTATTGTAGAAGCTTCAAAGCAACAAGAGGTAACGGAGCCGCAAAGTAAGAAAGCTTGTTAACCTGATTCACATCTCTAGTACTTAAAACAATGTTTTCTGTGAGTTAGTCAAGTACGATGTAACGCCGGAACGAAATAAATTTTAAGAAAGTATAAAAACTAGATTTTTTAAATATTTTCCAAATAATTGTTATGCTTAAAATTGTCATGACTTCCTCACTTCCGTAGTCATTTTTGTGGCAATATTCACTGACCTATAAATAATTTATTTTATCAATTAGTGTGGATGGTTTTCAGGATTTCTACATATTTTTCGTTACTGCCAAATGTTACATTGCCTTGTATTATAAAATAAACTTGAAAAAATTGTTGTCCCATCCCATCTATCACTGCAAGAGGATTTAGGTCGTCTCGGCGATTGCATTTGAGTAGATATCACACGTGCGCAGACTACCTTTTGGTACGACAAGCGCCCCAGCGATATTCCAGTTTGCTGGCGCACTTGACAAACCTATTCTTAAATTCATACAGCACAGAGACGGGCTACGTGCTTAGTGGAGCTAGCAGCAGCTCTTTTGCACTGAACGAGGTCGTATGTAATTGATATATGCGATTCGAATTCGATAAATTATTTTCTTATGTTCACAATGTAGTAAAAAAGTGTATATGCTTGATAGTCAATTATTTAAGGCAAAAATTATATATTTTTGTTTTTATATCATAAGGTGGCAAACGAGCGAGCGGCCACCTGAAATCGCTGAAATAGCGAAGTGACCGTTGCCCATAGACATACGCAATTGCATATGCGTTGCCTACCTTGAATCGACGGAGGAGAGGATGCACAGAAAGAAAATATTTTCCCTTTCCATGCATCCTCTCATCCGGAAAGTCCACTTCCACTTCCCATCCTTTCCTTATAAGAAAAAGTGTGGGAAGGGAAATTGGACTAAAGAAGGCCTCCGGGACGCACACTCATCAGACGAAACGCGGAATTGCTTCCACTTCACGCCTGTCTTCTGTGTGGTCGTGGTATTTCACCGGGCAAGCCGGGCCAATTCGTGCGAAGATGTTAAAGCGGGCTCTACCACTGTTGAAACTCTATATGACTTATTAATTCGCTAAATCTGTTGTTAAGTAGCCAAAGAGTGAGAAACAGTTAGTTTTTTTTTGCGTTAAGTATAAGCCATCTATAAACTGAATAACATTGATTGATTCAACAAATAAGTCAAGACACATTCTCGATTAAACATTAAATGAAAGTTTTTACTTGAAGAGTTTGTACAAAGTCTTGATTCGATTGTGAATTAGTAATATGAGTGTAAAGTTTAGAGCTTCGCCATCAGCAATCAATTAGAGTGCGCGCTCGCCGCTGTTCGCCGGCAGATTTGATTGCCGCCGCCCCGCTCCTTCCTTGCCCCTTGCCTCTCGCCCCGATGTTAACGGGTCGTGCATTTTAATGCGAACAAACAAATTGACGAAGAAAGTGCATTTCATTTGATGTGATTTTTTAATTACAGTACCTGCCATAACATATTGAGTATTTAAGAATTTCATTGATTTATTCTAGGCCGCATTTTCTGGTAATACTTTTAAAAATGAGATAATATTGACTAGAAATTGTTACAGTAGTCGGTATTCAGTAAGTAGTGGAAGTTCCAAGATCAAGAAGCAAGCCACGGCTCATAATTTACCATCAAATAAATCGAAGCGCTGCGATGAATCTAATTCGAAGTCCGCAGATCGTATCTAACGATCTCCATTTGAATACATCTATCGCTGTCTTCGAGCCCCCGGAGACGTGTGATCAATCGTCTCGTCGTCAAGGTGAAGTAGATTATAGGTCAATGTAAATAAAGTTTTATTTGCATTGCCAGAAAGCATTAATGTACTTAGCATCTGGAAGGCGCAAGTCATTGTGCTATTTCAGTATGACAGTTGATTTAACAATGATTCTTTTATTATTATAATAATTGTAGGAGCCTGCGTATTTTAAAAAACGTGGAAATTCAACGCATTTGCGCTTCAATTCTGTCACATCAGATATGCTCTTTAGGTCTTCAACTTTCATTATTCTACTAAGATTTAAATCTAATCCGACCATTCTATCATATATGTATAATGTCTTAAAATTCAAGCTAATAAAAATCGATCTCGCAATCCCGTATATGAACCGGGCTATATAAATCAAGCTGCACAAATAAGCCGTGCGGGGTGAGAGAGGGCGAGCGGGGATCAGGGTTGTGACGACGTCGGCAAATAATGTCCGGCTCCGGGACTAAACCGCCCACAAATTACGAACAGCGCGCCCCTACAGTCCGGACTTCCCCGGATAGGAAGTGCTTTAATGTAATGACATTTTTTGTCAACTCATAAATAGTTTTAACCCATAATTATTATAAAAATCTTGAAAATAAGTAGAAATGTTGAGTGTGGCTTACAGAAAATTGACTTATCATCACAAAAAATGTGTTGAAACAACACTGAAACAACTATACTATTTTATAAAATAAACAAACACTGCGCGACAATTCCCAAGTGTCGTGTTTGTTGATCGTGGCGAAAAATTCGTTGCTACGCGAATTGAAAAGTCAGTCATCCGAATGCGAACCGTTTTAATAAAGTGTTCCAGGAATAATTCCCGCGCTTCGCCACTACGAGCTAGTAGTATCAAATATACAGGACAGTATTCGTAGCGTGGACTAATCAATGGCCAACATTTGTGTTTTTGTAGGTTCTTTGGTAGTTCAAATATTTTTGTCCCTCTTATTCTCTATGCATAAAAAGAAACAACAAAATACTTTTATAACTTTATCCTACCCTGTCATAGTAATTGTTGTGTATATCGAACCAACTCCCCTATTATATTCTAAATTTGCGACCTTAGAGGGGTGCGTGCGGCTAGACAGATGTCGTTAGCGGTCCCTACGTCTGGATTTGGTCATCCAGTCACTAAATGGCCTTTTGTGAAATCTAGACTATTAAATTCTTCTTAATATGCACTTACTGCAAATTTATTAAGCATTAAATATTAATATGAAATGTAGTGAAAAATTTAATATGGATGAATAATAATTTTCTAGAAACCAATTTTGGATATCTTCAGTTAAAATGACCGATTTTTAGAAATAGTGTCATGTGTTTTTTTCTCTGGTGCGTTATTGTAACAGTAAGGTTAACAATTGGGTTTTTGCCTGCAATTTTTACTTAAATTTTGAATTCCATGCATTTATCTATGAGTTCTTCGTACCTCCAAATTTCAACGTCTCGTAACAAATTGGTCCGCGGATCGATATGGGATCTGTATGCAGGGCATGCACCTCCGGTTTCGGATTCCACTCGAGGGCCGTCCTCACTAATTGATAGCGGACTCGAGATGGCCCGGTTAAAAGTGCATATTTAATGTTCCTCGTTAACAAAGTTTCTTTTAATTGGAAGCATATAATGAAAGTCATCGCGGTTCCGATCTGTAAAAATTTGTGAAACAAAAATTATGCAAGTTTTAACTAGTTGTAACCTGCTTTCAGATTCATATGATTGTTATTTGAATAATACTACATATACTATTATTTTGCTATGCATATACTCAGTTTCTTCATTTACTCTTTTTTATTTTACTAGTTTTGATATGTATTTTAACAATGGTGCTAAGGCCACAAACTGACACCTATATTTACCTTCCTTTCCACTATTTCTACTGTTGAAACAAACTTTTACTAGAAAAAACATAATTTTGAAGTTAGTGTTCACAATAATCTATATCGGTTAATGACGTAGCTTCTAAGTTTTCATATCCATTACTTATGATCGATGATTACTGTATCCATAAAATTTATTTATTAATGTAGCCAGCTAATTTGTAAGCCATTGATTTTTTTAGCTACTTAAATCTCAAATACTCCAATAAACATAATAGTGGCATCTGACAACAATTTCATTAATAATCTCTTAGTTCCTAGGCAATGTAATTACATTTTCATATTACCGTGCGTAGGTATACTTGAAAGCTAATTGCACTTTTCCATTGGAAGAGTTTTAAATAGATCCTTCAACATGAACATTTTTCATATTTATTCATAAATTAGTCCCGTCCCGTCCCGCTGAGTAATTACGTATACCTGAATGAATTGCGATTGCTATGACAAATTACTTGCCTTCACTAACGCCCTTGCTTCGCTATATTATGTGCTCGGATTTTTTTGCAAGGTTTTCAAATGTATGAGGAAATATCTACAAGTATAAAGTTATTCATTCACTATTTAATGAAAAGGTTTTTCGTTTCAAAAGGATAATTAGCACCTAAATAAGGCAGTGTAAGACATAAGAAGTTTAGCGATGTTGTCATCTCAAAATCTTCATCAACAAACCATTGAAATTCGTTATTCTTAAGAGTTAGCGGTTACTTTAAATCTTATTTTGAAGATTATATATTGTTTTATAGTGCACAATAAGGGGAAAAGGAGTGCAGGAAGATCACCTTAGTTGAAAAAATTACACTAACGATAGACCAAAAGTATAAGTTCTTTATTTTGAGCTGCTGTCCAGAATTCAGGTTGACATGATAATAGCGAACCTTCTTTAGATGGATGCAGAAGAAGATTAAAATGAACCCCGCATTCTACCTAACATCATGTTACCGTGGTTTGATACTAATGCTTTTTATTCTAATACCAATTTTACATTAGACTATCTGTCGCCCGTGACTCGACTATTCGCGACGCGAATATTGAGCCTATATGTTCTCCTAGACCATGTCCTACAGCCAAATTTCAGTGAGATCCGTTGAGCTGTTCCAGAGATAATTTCAAACACACATCCATCTTTACATTCGCATTTATAATATAAGTTAGATTGTGCCCACAATTCTTTCATTCAAGATTTAAAAAATAGAATGTCATATTGATAACATGGTTTCGTGTATTCTGATTGCTTTAAAGTCATGAAGATATTAATTAAAGTAACAAGGCATAGTAAGTAATGGGATATTAGCATGTAGCGTTATTGTGACTTACGGTGCATATATTTTCATTTAATTATAGCCTCTAATGGAAATTGAAGGCGCTCTGTTACATTGAATGTTGATTGTAACAGATCGGAATATGAAATTGAATTATACGGTTTGTTTTGAATTGTAATTGTTACTTTTATAGCATGTTTAACATGACTGTAATTTAGATTGAAATTAGTTTATATAAGCATTAGATTTGTTTAAATGTTAGCAGATTTTTGTTAATTAACTTATATTTCTTGTACCATTCCAAGTACCCTTGTGATAGAATAAAGTTTACAATAGTCTGATGACGGGATTCGAACTTTCGATCATCTGATCGGAAATCCATACCCTTAACAATTAGGCTATCAGCGCTCTGCAATATCATTTGGATTGTATTTGTCGAATCATCAAAAATTACTATTTATAAAAAAGCTACGGTCATATCAAGTATTATAAAAGATTGTACTACTCAACAAGTTAACTTGGAAATCAATAATGGCTCAATGAAAGCACCTTGCGCGTAATGGGAACATTGTCATATGCTACAGTCTTTGTTAGTTAAATTTCCTTCGCTGTTTGAACGATTAAAATTTATTTAAATCGATGGAGAAATTTCTATTGATTGGTGTTGGTGTTTTTTGTTCGCCAAAAATAGTACAATAATACTTTATAATAATCGTATCCAAGTTAGGGGTGACTCCAGTATCTAACGTCAATTCGGCAGGATTCGAACTTATAAAGAGGATTGCATGTCTGAATCTATCCTTAACTATTAAGCTACAGGCACTTCAAAGGTAACAATTTCGCAGTGAAATAGAGCCAATGAAAGTTACTTCATAATTATAAACCCGCCTAAAGCCACTTTTAAAGGAAAAGAAAAGAAAAAAAAACTTAATTAGCTGCCTTTAAGTCGGCTAACGTAGGTAAACCTTCAAAAAAATCAGGGCAAAGCACAGCTCGATAGCAGTAAAATCGCGTTTTTTTTTGCGTCCGCCACGAAACGAGGCCCGTCTAATAAACTTTTCAGAATTAACTTTTCGCCGCATTCGTAGTATTGTTGGGCTCGCCGCATCGCATGTCGTTTGATTGCAATTATTGCGCTTGGTATCTCCTCGGTGTCAGAGCTAAACCATTTCGAATGTTCTAAAAGCTATGCTAAAGTCAGGTGTGGCTGGCGCAAGGTGTAAAATTTGGGCCGAAACTTTTCAAAGGTCAAATTTGAATAGCAATTGTTGAACACGTGAAGTATTTAGACTTTGATGAATTGGATAAGATTTGTATTAGGGTTGAACTGACGTTTCAGGGTTGTGTAATTTATCATTTTTTTAGGGGTGTCATCTTAAAAATTATGTCATAGGATTTTATTGAAAATTCCCACGATGTAACCTAAAGTGAGTTGAGTTGGTATCTGGAACTGAGAATGTTTTAAATAACAAATTACTTTCATAAACACGTACGTATTTTAGCGATAAGCTTTATAAATATGCAAAAGTGCGACACATTTTTTTTACATATATCCGTTGCCAAGTCGTGAAAGTTGGAGAACTTTCATTAATAATGAAAATCCCTTGTATTTTGTAAAGTAATGAAAATATTATTTTAGTGGACAAACGTGACATCATTAACCCTATCGAAACATTTATTTATGGTCTTTAAACTTTCATAGAGTTACCAAAAGTGCGTTCTTTAAAGTTTTACATATAGGGACCGT
>NW_013530860.1:0-87028 GCF_000836235.2 Papilio xuthus | reverse complement strand
GGAAGTGATGGGTATTAAGGGAGGGAAGGTAAGAGGAGTATATGGACAATGGAGTTAGATGATAGGCATGCACCTCGCGTGCAGCGAGGTTCCTCCCCCCTCCGCCAACATGTTTAACGAAAAAAAAACAAAATTGTTGAAAGTATGCAATGATGTTGATAAAAGATAGAAGATTTTTTTTTTTGTTAAATGATGATGATAAAAAATGATGTATGTATGTATATATGTATGAATGTATGTTGATGCGTATGTAAAATGATGAAAATAAGTGCCAGATACAAGATAACCGAGAAATATGTTGCAACTGGACGTTGCTCACCCAACCTGGAATATATGGAATCCCAGGACACATCTGCATCTACTAATATGAATAGCGATGACAAAATGTGAGAAGAGGTCGGCTAACTGATCTAAGAGGCTGTTGTATAAAGATCCATAAACGTGCCAGATACAAGTCAACCGAGAAATACGTTGCAACTGGACGTTGCTCACCCAACCTGGAATATATGGAATCCCAGGACACATCTGCATCTACTAATATGAATAGCGATGACAAAATGTGAGAAGAGGTCTTCTAACTGATCTAAGAGGCTGCTGTATAAAGATCCATAAACGTGCCAGATACAAGATAACCGAGAAATATGTTGCAACTGGACGTTGCTCACCCAACCTGGAATATATGGAATCCCAGGACACATCTGCATCTACTAATATGAATAGCGATGACAAAATGTGAGAAGAGGTCGGCTAACTGATCTAAGAGGCTGCTGTATAAAGATCCATAAACGTGCCAGATACAAGTAAACCGAGAAATATGTTGCAACTGGACGTTGCTCACCCAACCTGGAATATATGGAATCCCAGGACACATCTGCATCTACTAATATGAATAGCGATGACAAAATGTGAGAAGAGGTCGGCTAACTGATCTAAGAGGCTGCTGTATAAAGATCCATAAACGTGCCAGATACAAGTCAACCGAGAAATATGTTGCAACTTGATGTTGCTCACCCAACCTGGAAAACATGACTTCCCAGGACACATCTGCACCGACTAATATGTATAGTGGTGTCGAAATGTGAGAAGAGGTCGGCTGACCGATCTAAGAGGCAGTCTATGAATGTGTTAAAGAATGTACGATGAAAATGTAAGAATGTGGCTTTGAATGATTTTATAAGTTTGATTAGGTATTTGCTTTGAGTATAAATCATTGTAATAAAAAGAATCGAATGTTTTCGAAAAAATGACTTGTGCTCGGTATATTGAAATTTGCAAGGGTCTAAAGGTCGCATGCAATGGCTGCGCGCGCGCCGACTATGCGACAAATAACTACCGAGTGCACAAAAAGTAATAAGATGGAATGTGAAATGTAAAATGAAAAAAAAATTCTCGTACAAAAGGGCCAAAAAAAGGAAATGAAAAGAAAGGAATATGGAACGGACTCACAAATAATGTCGTCTTCTTTATTTTGATGGTGATGATGATGATTCCTTTTTTGCCGCTCGAAGGACCATATGAATGTCATAAGAATGAAAGTTGATGAACAAAATAGACAAATATGATTGATGTGTCGGCGCGCGGAGTGCTGAAGCGCAACTGAAGGTCGCGGTGTGAGGGCGCGCGGGGCGGCGGGTGAGGTCTGGAAGGGACCCCCGCGCTGCTTCCCCGCCGGTGGTGCCGTAGTACGGAACAGCTACGAATAGTGTCAGAATACCAAAGTATTAATATTCATTTTTCCCATTACTCCCATTTGTCCCATTTGGGGCGGAAACAAGCTATACTTGACATGGTAGAGACTGGAGTTATGTGGGCATATAAAAAAGACTTTATGTGCTTGATTTTTAAATCTTACACGTAACCTCTGAGGAGTAATAAAAATCCTATAACCATTTATTTATCACAACACTAAATAGAGTTTGGATTTAAATCGGCAAACACAGCCGCTGCGTGGTGAAAATTGTTCGAATTACATGATTTATGTTCGCCCTATGATCATGCAATCGTTTCAACAACACTTTAATGGAGCTTTAAAGCGATTCATTTGTTTTTTTAGTGTCGATTTTTTGGAACTTGAATATTTATAATTTTAAACATCATACTAAATAAACGTTTGACAAATATAAAGTTTACTGCTTGTATTTATTTATTGCAGTTGGCTGGTTCGTTTTCTTTAAAAATGGTCATAATTAACCATAGTCAAAAAGTAATAGAGCGTCGGTGGCTCAGGGATCAAGCACTTGACTTGCAATCTGCAAGTCCTGGGTTCGAATCCCGCCATGTACCAATGTGGTTTTCGATTTCTGATTTACATATGTACATTAGTCCGACGTTCTTACGGTGAAAGAAAACATCGTGATGCAACCTGCACATATCTGAGAAGAATTTCAAAGATATGTGTGAAATCAACCAACCCGCACTTGGCCAGCATAGTTGACTATGGCCTAATCACCCTTAACTTAGTGTAGGCTCCGAGTCCCTCGGTGGGGACGTATAGTGAGCTGATGATGATGATGATGATGATGGTGAAAAGATAACAATTACACCATGATGCTAGACACAATGGGAAAGAAGAAACAACATTGTCTCTCTATGTTAGTAATGAGATATCCTCATCATTGTAAAAAACTGTAGCCCAATAAAAACCTTAATGTTTCAACTATTCGAAACCAAATTTAAACTATTAAATCATCCTGTAGTAAAATTAAAAACATTGAAAAAATATACTCTAAAAGAAGTAAACAACACCAAAACAAAAAGCGGATAAAACTCAACCGTGAACAAGAGTACACAAGAGCCATCGAAAATGTCAGTACATTTTAATTAGGCTTGAAGAGGCCAATAAAATGAGAGGCCGCGGACACGACGGCCAGGAAATACGATGGCAGCTTTTTAATCTCCGTACACTGAATAAATAGTAGGCGACAAAGGGGGGGACAGGCTCGCGGGTAGCGGGTACAGGGGGAGTTAAACGCACCGCAAGCGATTTGTCAACTAAACGAACCGACGCTGATTTTCGGGACGAAGCTACGGTCATACGTTTTAATGATAGCGATGGATTAAAATATTTATTTTTTTAGCATCACCGTAGAATGTTGTGTACGGCGGGTGATTAATAAAACGATCGTATCGTGAAAATGTTGTATGTTTTGCATATTTTTTCGAATAAATTCATATATTTTATATTTATAGCTACACTATCAAAAGTTAAATTTCAGAAATAAACTGAATTATTAATAGAGACCAACAAGACAATAATTGGAATGATGATGAACATAAGCCTTTAAACAGCCTTTGAAGAGGATGTGGCTTCTTTAGAAGTAGCAATAAATGTACTAAATGAAGAGCTTCCACCAATATCTTAGAAGCCTGCGCTCAACAGTTGGATTAAGTTCCGATACAAAAGGCAGTTATTATTAAAACCGCGTGCGTTGTTGGAAGGTTCCTTCCTCTGTAGCCTTGAACATGGTTGCTTGAGACATTGGATTCTTCAGCCGATGTATTAAAATGAAAAATTATATATAAATAAGTTAAATAAATTATTTTGAACATAATAATTAACTAATTATAGAAAATGACACTCCAACAAAATTCGTGTTTGAAGACAATAAATTTACAAAGTAGTTTAACAACTAAACTAAATTGCAACTCATTTATCTTATAATAAGGACATCTAAGTAATAGATTCCATATTCCGTTAGTACGTTTAAAGATATCAAAGTAAGCGAACGAAACTAAGTTACATCCCAAAGAGAAACTATCCAATTCAATTTCACTTTGTCGATTAGCATTGCTCGGCGAAAGATTTGAATATCGAATGCGTTAGTAAACAGTTTTAGTAGCAGTTTAATAATATATTAGAAGTAGCTTTTGTTAGTTAACTCAATCTAGTTGCGGCGCATATCAATGGCAGATACGTCGTTAATAATAACGTTGACTGAGAACCGTCGTCGGCACATGTTCTTTGTTAAAACCTAATTAATCTATTCTACCTCCCGGTTTTAAGGATGATGAATGAGCGAACGTCCGCACTTGCTTTAGAATCTTACGTAACTATTTCTTAGTGAAATTTCGATTAATTAGTTTAAAATGATTCTATTTTGATTACTAGGGTTGATAGCAGCCGAAATAGATTTACTGTGGGTGTCAGATTAAAATCTCTTTATAAAATCGTTATTGATTTTGGTCTCAGAAACGCACGGTTAGTTGATAAAATATTTAATTTAAAATACTGAATTGTTTGATAAAAATGGATTGTCTTAGATAATAAAGTGCACTAGAATAGTGGTGGAGCCCGCTTTAACATCTTCGCACAAATTGGCCCGGCTCGCCCGGTGAAATACCACGACCACACAGAAGACAGGCGTGAAGTGGAAGCAATTCCGCATTTCGTCTGATGAATGTGCGTCCCGGAGGCCTAGTCCTCTTTCCCTTCCTACCCTTTTTCTTATAAAGAAAGGATGGGAAGTGGAGGTGGACTTTCCGGATGAGAGGATGCATGGGAAGGGAAAATACTTTCTTTCTGTGCATCCTCTCCTCCGTCGATTAGGTAGGCAACGCATATGCTATTGCGTATGTCTGTGGGCAACGGTCACTTCGCTATTTCAGCGATTTCAGGTGGCCGCTAGCTCGTTTGCCACCTTATGATATAAAAAAAAAACTAGAACACGATTCTACAAAACTAACGATAATATTAATTCATTGAATCCTGGAAATATAAAATCTATTATACATTTGTAAAAAAAAATTGCATCTTCAAAGACAGTCTACTAACTGCCAAATCGAGGAGTATTACCCTTAAAGTTTGTTATTAATATTTAAGTATTATTTAATTCCATTGCACTATAGTTTATTAGTTTTTTTTTTAAATATATTGACACTTAACAACTTTCTCCTCTTTCATGAATACCGATTAGTTTTCAAACAGAAACTGGCTGTACGTTTGGTCTCGAGACGAGATTATTGATTCTTACTTTACCGCTTACCGTCAAAGCCGTTTGCTGAATAACTTTTTCAATGAGATATCGGTTTTGTAGAACAGACCCTTCACGTTTAAGTACTATGATTAATTCGAGAAAAATCTAAAGCATTTTGATTTTTGATGTATGCCGTTGCCGTAATTATAAAAAAGACGTACTTTTGTCTGAATTTTAGTGGAATAGGACATTATTATGTTCCTAACAGACATATACAAGAGGAACTGTTTGATATACTACGTATAAAAACGCATAACTCACTGATATTAAAGTTAATATTAGTTTGTAATTTTTCTTGTCCTACTGTTGTATTTATGTCGAGAATAAATTAGTAACATTAGAGGAAATCTTACTAAGTTTATAAATGTGAGATTTTAGATGGATGGAAGGATAGATGTTTGTATCTCCGGAACGGCTCAATGGATCTCGGTGAAATTTGGCGTAGATATAAAACATATTCTGGAAGAACACATACGCTACTTATTAAGTTTTTTTTAATTCCACTCGGTAGGAGTCGCAGGTTACAGCTAGTTAAATATTTTATATTAATATTACTGAATTGTCTCTGATTCTGTTATTTATCTTATAACTATAGCAAAGATAACTAACACACCAACTATCCTTGTATTGTAATTAACGATGGTTCGTCTGTTCCACGGGTAATATATTCCTACATACCGGAGAGCAATAATTGGTAATACCTGATCGTAATATTACTGTGTGCGTATCTGCCTGCAGGGCACAAGTCGGCAGCCATGTCGGGAATGTTCCGACTCGGGGTATTAATAATGATTAGAAGGTATACGGCAACGTGCATGAATAGATACAGTAAGGAACAAGGGAATCTTAAGATTGGAATAAAAGGTATAAGATGAAGAATAAAATGTAATAAATTTAATATGTCTAAGCAGACATATCCTTTGGTTATAGGTACTCAAATATTACATAAGAATTTAACTAATTTATATGAAAAAATTAAGAGTGATAAAAATTTGGAACGTTATTGAAATTTATCTTATCATTTTTTTGTTCAACTGGCAAGTTGTTATAAAGTCTAGCCTAAAATTACAATTTTACCTTTAAATTGTTATTTTGTGCGAAATTTTAAGTTGATTACAGGAAATATTTAATTAATTTAAGCAGATTCAGCAGTTGTATTAGGCCCTTCTTACACATAACAACGTAATCTCAAAGTAGTCGCTAAGCGACTTCGCAATTACATGTCATAAAGTTGCGAGCGACTGTCTTTAACGATGTCAGAAAAAAATGTCGGCGACGCGCTCTGTACAGTCCTTGTATTGTGTGAGTCGCCTAGCGACTAAAATCCGTCATGTTTCGAAGACGTTGCCTTGTGTACGAATTGCCTTAATAAAAGACGATATAGATGTCTAGGGGATAATTCATTACTTATACTGTCAACTGTTTTCTATCTAGATTAATGATATAATTTGTTATCTTTATCAAGACTACTTCTGTTTTATATGTTTGTTTTTAATTAATTCTGTACCACAACTGTACAATTGATTCGGAAATTATACTTTAAAAAGATATAAAAAAAAAACAATTTGTTATTTGGAAATAAATAATTCGATTAGTGTGAGTAAATTTATGTTGTATTGTCGTTTTATAAACTGAATTCTATTGTTCTATTTGCTTTTACAGCTCTTCATGCGCCATTGCACTTTAGTGCTGTAACAAAAAGTATAATATACGAGCTTTAGTGAAACATTGAAAGTGAATTTTAGTTTAATCTAGTTTCAACTTGTCAGCCACTTCTATTTGTTATATTGCAACAAGTTTATCTTTCTTTCCTATAATAATTTTTTATATGTACATATTTTACAAAGCTTGTTTGTTTGTTTGTTTAAACGCGATAATCTCAGGAACTACTGGTTCGATTTGAAAAATTTTTTTTTCTTGTTGGATAGTCCATTTATAGAGGAAGGCTTCAGGCTATATAACATTACACTACAATGAATAGGAGCGAAACGTCAGTGAGAAATGTTGAGAAATTTGAGGACTTTCGTTGCGTGCGCTGCATAAACGGTTTAAGTTACTCAAAAATTTGTATGAAAGAATTATTCCTTTTTAATAATCAAAAAAAGTCGGAGACAGTATATGTCTATCCCTTAAGATATACTCATAATAACATAGCTTTGTAATTCCGCGCGGACGGAGTCGCGGGAGACCGCTAGTACATACATATACTCGTACGTAGTTTAACCGTGATTTCGTCAAACAATGAAATTTTTCTTCCTATTTTTTATAATATTAGTGTAGATTATATTATTGGCGTAGCAAAGATAGATAATATTTCCCCTCCTCTGTCTAATCCACTTCTTTCCCATTCTTTCCTTATAAGAAAAAAGTGGGAAGGAAAGACTAAAATTTCCTATAAAAATCGCTTTTGGTAATGTTGTTCTTAATGTTTCCCTCTTTATATCATTTTTTTAGCTAGCCATTTTTCTACAAAACTGAAGCATTTCTGTAAAAATTTATTATCTGCGTGCTACATTTAGTATAATTCCTAGTAAATATAACGAAATATAATAGCCGAACGTAACCGTAAAATGTTCAAGGTACAACCCATTTTACGTTCCCAGTGACATACGGCCGATGATGTTGGTGTACAAAAAAACGTCGCGGTCGACATAGAAGCGTTATTTATGCGGCCAATACGCGATTTATTAGTCGGTGGGAAGCCATGAATCGGACGCGGCGCTTGTTCCCGTCCAGATATAACGCGTGATCGCGACGTCCACCGAAATATTGCGCAGTTTGCCCGCCTGCGCTTTATTGTGGGGATAAATAAAAATCGAATCGATGGCAGAATGCTTTCGGCCCATATTTAAACTACCGTTTTAACATACATAATGTTAATATTGAGATAAGGATTTATGGATCAGAATTTTTCTTTATATTACCACTAGGATACTCTTTGCAAATTAGCTTTTTTATACAAGCAGTTAACGACTTTATCCGCGATGAATTAAAAAATTCTACAAATAAAATTTAGCCTATATCTACCGGGGATAGTGTAGCTTTTAAACAGTGATAGAATTTCTTCAAATCGGTTCAGTAATTACGGAGCCTGTTCGCTGCAAACTAACAAGCAATCAAATATTTCCTCTTTATAAAAGACAAATGAATACATCCCTAAAGAATAACATCGGTACTCAATTGACCTTTTGTATCCACTTCACCTTTGGGCTTACAAGGGTTAAAATTACCCTGCGGTCAATTCACAAAGTTATAGGTTGACACAAAATTATCAAATGAATGCCCAATACGCTAACCTTTAGTAATAAACAACTATGAAACTAACCTTATAATTGATCTCTGGGGTAACGTAAAACTGTAACATGTTACAACAGAGCATAATTATAAGCAATTTTAGGTATAAAACATTTGTTTTCACTGAAACCAATTTTGGTCATTTGATCGAAAATGTTCAACACTGTGACTTCAAAATGTTATTTGTAATTTTAAATTGTTTAGTTTAAACTGTGAATTTGATGACCATTAAAAGACATGATAAAAGAAAACTTGTACCGTCCTTATAAGAATTAAAATCATTATCAGCTCACTATACGTCGCCACCGATGGGCTCAGAACCTACTCTAAGCCAAGGGTGATTGGACCATAGTCAACATCGCTAACCCAGTGCGGGTTTGTTGACTTCACAAATATTTTGGAATTTCTTCTCAGATACGTGCAGGTCGCATCACGGATAAATGTACATATGTAAATGGGAAATCGAAGAACACATGGTACATGGTAGGATTCGAACCCAAGACCTGCAGATTGCAAGTCAATTGCTTAACCCCTGAGCCACCGACGCTCTTAATTAGAACTAAAATACGTACTTAATACTCTTTGAAAGTAATTTTAAAGCAGAATTTCAACTTACTATTATAATTATAATTATACCAAAAGCACTCGATAGGTGTTAAGACACCTTATAAGAATCTTAATAAATCTAGAAATAGACAAAAAAAAAACAAAAAGTGACGGTAGTAAATGTGTCATGTATAAAGTAAGAACATTTTCTAAGTTGACACACCAGTTCACACTTATCAGGATAACAAGGTAATTTTGTCGTAAAGCGAGTCCGGTCGACAGCGAAGCTTTATTTCCCCAGCAATAAATAACAAAGGCACGGATATAGGTGCTTACCTCTATAATAATTCAAACGATTGCTGACTCGCTTCCTCTTACATTGAATTGCAGATAAATTAACTTACTGTAAAACGAATTTCACAAATGGATTGTTTCGATTAATCGAAAGATTGTGCTAGATTCAAAAGATCCTTCATATCAGATGAAGGCTTATTTAAATTAGAAACTAACCCAGTAAGGTTATAAGAATTAGAACTTATTACAAAATACAACACGGGACAGTTTCCTTGTAATTCACATAGATTTTACCATAGATACGTTTGGTTGTAACAATTGAAGATACCTCTAAAATTGAAATGTAAAGAGAAAGAAATAAAATTGGTGTCAAATTTTTGGTTGTTTTTGTTTCAGACCGAAAAGCGGTTCGATGCTTCTATACAGTCGCAAGAAAGTGCGGTACAGGCGCGACGGCTACTGCTGGAAGAAACGGAAAGACGGAAAGACCACACGAGAAGACCATATGAAGCTCAAGGTGCAGGGTACAGAGGTAAGTTTCATTATCATGCAGACATAAATATTGACACCTTTAGGTACTAAACTTTAAACAAACTAAACCTTAGAGAAATTCGCAGAAATTTTGGGGAATATAATACAAACGATGGGTTTGGGAATTTTGGAGTTTCGTACGAATAAACTCTTCGCATTCTATATTGAAATCGTGTTTTGTTATATGCCGCAAACGTCCAACAAAGCACGTCTTATTTTATCAAAGGTAATCGATGAAAGAACATTATCAGCTAACAACTTTGTAACCTAGTTCGATCAGTAAAGTATTTATTCAGGACACGTGTCCTTGAGGTAGTCAACTTATGTACGCTAATACTCGGGCTGGAAGGTAAAGTTTGCTTTATCGAATTGCTTTGTTCAGGTTAGCAAAATGGATATAAATAATATAGTAAGAAAAGAAAATGTTTTCATTCGGTAAATTTATAAATTCCTTAAACTGATATAAAAACGGCTAAACACTCACGTATATTCGTCCGGTGGCGGCACCGACTAGTTTCGAGACCATCGGGGGCCCTTCATCAGTTTAGTGTAATGTCTCACGAAAGTTTGAATAATTTTATAAATGCCTTCATTGGTTAGCATTTTTAAAGCACTGGACATACAAATATTAGATACGGGGTATCGTAACCAAACATTTTTATGGATATCACAATGTAACTAAAATTTAACCTAATTGATTTATCTTCTAATTTGTACAATTCTAGAATCAAAGTAAGCGGACAAATACTCGAAAATAATAGTCGAAAGTCATAAGTAGAGGAATAATTGAAAAATGGAATGAGTTACTATTGAAAATGTGGGAGTCAAAAATAATTCCTGCTTTCACTGGATTCATTATAAATGTAAACTGACTTCATGATACCTTGTTGCGGTATCGCGTGGTATTGTGCCAATGATTGGATTACTTTGTTTTACATATTGAAGCAACGTTACGAGCATGTTAATGTAACCAAGGCGCCAGTAATACCGCAATTTAAAATGTTTCGACATCAATCAATTCAATTTAATTATCAATTTTAATGAATTTACAATCTTTTAGTGAATTATTATTACTAGATGAATTAAAAGAAAGCAGTAGTCTATGTGTTCTTCCTGACTATATTCTACATCCATAACAAATTTCCGCGGGATCCATGCAGCCATTCTGGATATACCTTCAAACAAACATCCATCCATACGTCTAAACAGTCGCATTTAAAATGTTAGTAAGATTTCCTAATTTTTATTTAACTAAATTGAGTAAAATGTTTTGCATTTTCAGTAAGATTATTCCACCACACACTAGCAGCAGTTACATTGTAATGAATTCCAAGCATTAACAAACTAACTTTGTTATCTTTTTTTTTATATCATATAGTGGCAAACGAGCGAGCGGCCACCTGAAATCGCTGAAATAGCGAAGTGTCCGTTGCCCATAGACATACGTGATTGCATATGCGTTGCCTTACCTTTAATCGACGGAGGAGAGGATGCACAGAAAGAATGTATTTTCCCTTCCCATGCATCCTCTCATCCGGAAAGTCCACTTCCACTTCTCATTCTTTCTTTATAAGAAAAAGGATGGGAAGGGAAAGAGGACTAAATTATGCCACCGGGACGCACACTCTTCAGACGAAATGCGGAATTGCTTCCACTTCACGCCTCTCTTCTGTGTGGTCGTGGTATTTCACCGGGCGAGCCGGGCCAATTCGTGCGAAGATGTTAAAGCGGGCTCTACCACTGTTATCTTGTCTACTTTGTAAAATGTCAGGGATCTGTATGTCCCATTAGTCTTCAGTTGTTTATCAACGGATTATTGAAACGTCGTTTTTAAAAAGACTTGCAACTTTTTAGAATGTTTTATGAACACAAAAGATACAATTTTTTGAAGAATAAACTGTAATGATTATTTTAGAATTTTTATCTTAATATTTGAAGTGAAATTACTATGTTTATATTTAATACTAGCTGTCGCCTGCGACTTCGTCTGTGCGGAATTAAGAAAATAATATTCTACGTCTATGCCGAATTTCAATGAGATCCATGCAGTTGTTCTGGAGATATCTTGTAACAACAGTCCATCCAAACATTCGCAATTATAATATTAGTAAGATATACAAACATTCACGTTAATACACACAGAAATGCAGATAATTTCCTTATCATTTTGTTTGTATAGACATTAATAAATGGCGCCGTTTTCGCAAAAGTAGATAATATTCTTATGCGGTTTTTTCACTGCAATCTTTATATCTGAAGAAGTTAACAGTCGTGGAATTTTTCTTTTAAATATGGTGAATTTTGTACTTATAGTTATATTATGTTTTATAAATGGAAATTTAGGATCGAACAGTGAAGAGAACCCAATTAATGATAAACTTCCCGAAGATGGCAGATTTAATTTTACACAGCTAGCTAGAAAATATGGTCATCACGCGATGGAATATAAAGTTACTACTGAAGATGGATATATTCTTGGATTATTTAGAATCCGTGGAAAGAATAGAAGAAATAAGAAAAGACTACCAGTATTGCTAATGCACGGAATCGCTGACTCATCAGATGCTTGGCTTATAAGAGGGAATCTTTCCCTGGGTATTACGTTAGCTAATTCAGGCTATGATATTTGGTTTGGTAATATACGGGGTAACAGATATTCCCGGAATCACGTTAAACTCGATCCTGATAAAGATGTACAATTCTGGGATTTCAGTTTCCATGAAAACGGTTATTATGATCTACCAATTATAATAGATAAAGTTCTAAAGGAAACTGGTTTTAAGAAGTTAAATGCTATCGGATTTTCACAAGGAAATACTATATTTTATGTGCTGTGTTCCACGAGACCGGAATACAATTCAAAGATAAATGTGATGATGGCGTTGGCTCCGATATGTTATTTACAAAATGTACGATTACCTCTTTCATATATTATATCAATATCACCAGTGCTGTACGATTTACTCAGTGATTTGGGTATAAATGAAGTAGCTAATGATAATTCGTTACTTAACACGTTTGAGAAAATTATCTGCACGTTACCAGATATTGGATACGATGTATGCATTGAAAAAATTATGTTCCCTTTTACTGGTTACGATAGTGAGGAACTCGAACCTAGTTTTGTGCCAGTGTTAGTTGGTCATTTCCCGACAAGTACTGCTTTGAAGTCTTTATACCATTTTGCTCAAGTTGGCTATCGAAGGATTTTCGGGCAATTTGATTATGGTATTTCAGGTAACCTTGAGAATTATAATTCAACAATTCCACCAATTTATGATTTGAATTTAGTTACAACAAAAATAGTGTTGTATGTTTGTTTAAATGATAAGATATCGACGGTTGAGGATGTTCAAATTTTGAGATCTAGATTGCCTAATGTTGTTCGTTATATTGTAAGTCCTAGATGGATGTGCAATCATATCGATAATGTATGGGGTAAGCATATGTATGATTACTTGTTCCCGTACGTTTACGAAGTGTTAGAATCATATTAAAGCGTCTGCAAAATATTTAAATAAAATCAATTGTATTAATCAAATTAAATTGGATGGCTATTATTTACTATTAATAAAAGTAAATTTTATAATAAATATTTTTACTACTTATAATTTTCTTCCTCAATTATCCATTTGACAGCATCTATAATTTTTAAATGAGTTCCGTCAGTACAGAAAATGAGGACAGATTATCTATTTTAGATAAAACTTCAATATTTAACCATCTATTTTCATTTAATAGGACGTATTCTGTTTCAAAAAGAATAATGATGTGGGACGCTTTGATCCCGGTTTCCTTTCGAGGCAGTATGCTAGAGGGCGTAGTCACTATGTCAATTGTAGTGCGTTAAGTATTAATTACATGAGGTTGTAAGTTTACAGATAGGCATGTAGCGGCGTGTCTGTTATCGGCGGTGGACGCGGATTGATGAATACACAAATGAAACCGTTCCAATTAAGTGCGGGGGCCGAAGCGGTCCCGCTAATTGGACTCGATAACAGGCTTTGATGCATTTGCAACGTATTTTATTTTTCGAGGGACGCGTTTGGAGATTCGTCGCCAATTGAATTGTTAAATTCGGTGCAAGTGTTTGTTATTACTTAGGCGAACAATTCTTAATGTTTACATATCTTTTTATCATTCATGTGTAATTTTGCTTCGGCCGTTTCTGCATAAGATTTAATTTAATTGTCTTACTACCTTCTTTTGTGTAATTTGATTTGTTTGGATTGATGCAGATTTTAGCAAATTAGAAAGAGAATAAATTTGTATGAGTGTTGAGACGGTGAAAGCTGATAATAAACGTACTTATATTATTATCTGAAGTATTATTAATTTACATCGACACTGTGTACTAATGTACCGGGTTCAAATCCGCGTATGAAGACGACATTACTAAAATTACAGCTAGGCTTAAGCAGTAGTCTGGTAAGCTTCTGGCTTAAGCTATTATTTTAAACGAGGGTATTAGTGTCTTGTATGTTATCGATAATTCATTTGTTTAATCCTCACCAACTTACCATAATTTAGAACTCTTTTACATAATTGTAACTATACCAAAGACGATAGAAAGATTTAGAAGATAAAGTTAAAGATAATTTTAAAATCGACTACACATGAAACAATTTCTGAAGAATGAATTAAACAAAATACTAGATAACTTTATTAAAACTGAATATTTTTAGTAATACATCCACAATCAAACAGTTAGTCAAATATAAATAACAATATAACAGCAAGGTTACGACATTATTTACATTTTCCCGACATTTTGCAATATAAAATAGCATTAGCCGTAAAAAGACAGACTAATGTGTTAATTGAGACTTTAACTAAATTTTATTACTAGAAACAAGTTTGGATATCTTTTTATACGATTTAGTCTGATGATTTTATTAGTTCACTTCGTGTCGTTTACCTTGAAATGAAGTTCGTGCAAATTCTTTTACTAGTTTTATTAAATTTAATTAAAAATAGTTATGTGACTAGTCAAGCTACGTCGATAGCAAATCAATTCTTACCAGAAGATGGAAGATTGAATTTTATGGAACTCGCAAACAAATATGGATACCCAGCTGTAGAATATAATGTGACCACTGAAGACGGATATATCATTCGAATATTCAGAATACCAGGTAAAAGAGATGGAAGACCATTATTAGTTATGCATGGAATCTTCGATTCCTGTGATTCCTGGATTTTACGGGGCAACTATTCTTTTGCTATTTACTACGCAGCTTTAGGATATGATTTATGGTTCTCCAATACTAGAGGGAATAGATATTCGAGACAACATGTCCGTCTTAATCCAGATACGGATCGAGAATATTGGAACTTCTCCATAAATGAGCATGCCTATGATCTAGCTGCTTCTATAGATTTGGTTCTTAATAAAACTGGAGCTAAATCTGTAACAGGAATAGGACATTCACAAGGAAATACAATGTTTTATGTTTTAACTTCAACGCGACCTGAATATAATTCAAAGATTGGTTTATTAATTGCCCTTGCTCCTGTATGTTTTTTACAAAATACGAAACAACCATTGTCTTTACTTATTAATATTTCACCTTTTGTCTATCGAACAGCTTTAGCATTAGGAGTTACTGAAATATTTGGCGATAAATCAACATTGAATACGCTAATAAAATTATTTTGTCCTCAACCTATTATAGGTTATGTCGTATGTGTTGAAGGATTTTTATTTCCCTTGGCTGGAAGAGACAGTGATGAATTAGAAGGTTCTTTCAGTCGTATTGTTCTAGGACATTTTCCAACTGGTACTTCTTTGAAGAATTTATATCATTTCGCTCAAATAGGACTAAGGAAGCAATTTGCGAAATTTGATTATGGTTTTAGGAAAAATTTACAAGTTTACGGATCTGTGAAGGCGCCGCTCTATGATTTGAAGAAAGTTAAAATACCAGTTGCGTTGATAGCAGCGAGAAATGATGTCGTTTCAACAATTGCAGATGTAAATATGTTAAAAAAGAACCTTCCGAATGTTGTTAAATATATAATAAATAAAGATCGTGACTATAATCATGTAGATTATCTTTGGGCAAGAAAGAACAATATATTACTGTTTCCGTATATAAACGTTATTTTGAAGGAAAATAACTAATAATTTTATTAACTGCAATTATTAATTTGATGTTTGTTTTTATCTCAATGGTGTATAATATAGTATAGTTTATTTGGAAATTATATTTAAGTACGAATTACTAATAAAATGATGAAATATGAATAATATTTTTCGATCTTACCGATAGAAAAAGTTAAGTTTATGTTGATTGTCGATAAAACACGAATAAAATGACATTTTCTAAAAATGATTCCTAGCTAGATCGATTTATCACCCCCGAAACCCCCTATATACTAAATTTTATGAAAATCGTTGGAGCCGATTCCGAGATTCCAATTATATATATACAAGAATTGCTCATTTAAAGATATAAGATAACTTGTTAAAAGCATCTGATTAAAGAATTCTTTGTTTTTTCATAGTGTATGTATTTTTTCTAATCATGGTTGCCGCTTGCATGTTACTCAACGGTCACAGCGTACTTTTTGTCCTTTATTGTGAACATATAAATGGCAACCCTGAACGGGGCTTATTCTCGCCGTGATATCGGGCCACGCCACCTCGTGTTTTGTTGCTCGTTTGGAATGACGCCAATTAAGGCAAGGTGAAAGTGACTAGCGTGTGGCGTTATATGTTAAGGAAATAGCATCGACTAAATTAATTGCCGTTTTTTGCCTTTATAAAAAAAAACTATTATGGATTAAACACAGACAGATACTCGTATTATTTTACAGGTAAATTTTTATCATGTTGGTAGTTTGTTCTGTCGGGAATAATTATGTTATGAGTATAATAAGTGCAAACCGACATCAAAGGAAGTTTAACACTTTACAATTGATTATTTGAAAGTGTTTGTGTAGCCATTACGTTGGCAATTTTGAATTTGATGTCGCTCAAAATTACAATTTCCTCACGAACCTCTGTTAAACTTTGTGAGCGTGTAAACATCGTAACGGAGAATTACAAATTATATTAATGAATATAATTTAAATTTCAAGATGTTTTATTCAACACTTTGTGGTATTGCTTTTATTTAATACCCCTTTAATTTTTCAGCCTGTTATTTAGTAACATATTTTAGGATTGTATCAGGTATTTTAAAAGGCAATTTATAATTAGATCTATATCTTTCTATTATACACCATCGTCTGAGGTGCTACAGCCGCGACTGGACCTGGTCAAGTAAATTTCTCCACGCCGTTCTACTTTTGGTTTTCTGCGTCCAACTCTTAACGCTAATATATTTGAAATCAGATACATTATGCGGACTGGTTTTCTTCTTACCAATTCCTGTATTTATTTATTTATCATATTCTTATTATAATACATTTCATATATGAAATAAAAAATTACACAAAATACATTATATTAAAAATAGAGCACCACCGGCTGTGGAACCAGTACCAGTGGTCAGGACTCACTTACTAATATTAATATTGCGAATATGTGCATTGATTTGATTTGGTTTTCTGATAGCATTAGTTTTCTGCAACAGCTATGTAATTAACAGAATTGCTTTGTACCATAATGGTGAGTATCCGCTATCGCTTTTGAATCGTACCTCTTTCGTTACACACGCAAGATTGTCACTGGTTTATGGACGGTAGAGCTTCAGGTGGCAGATAGTGTTCTTTGTTAACAAACTACTATCAATGTGTAGAAATATTATCAACAGAGAAATTAAAATAAAAAACTAAAAAGACCTAGGAATATTCAGATATGAAACACGTTATAAAGTAGATTAAATAATTGTGGTGGAAATTTTAAATGTTTTACATAAAATTCTCGCGTCATAATTTTCGTTCCCGTACTCCTCCGAAAAGGCTTGACCGATTCTTGTGAAATTTTGTGAGCATATTGTAGGTCTGAGAATCGGCCAACATTTATTTTTCATCCCCCTAAATGTTAAGGGTAATCCACCCCTAAATTTATTTTTTTAGACAAACACGCGGACGGAGTCGCGGGCGACAGCTAGTTATCTTATAAAATTATAGTCTTTAAATCGTTTGTAACTTAAATTTCTTACTGTCATCTTCATTACTGAAAGTCGTGCTCGTCTTGATATGGTTTTACGGATGCGTCGACCAGCACCCTTACTTCTTATTAATATAATACGGTTGTTTAGAAGTTTGGATGGTTATTTGAAGTTATCTTCAGAACGGGAAGTAAATATATCGTATAGACTTAGTATAGACATTTCTACAAATTTCCTTAAACGTGCTACTTTCATAGAGAGATAATTTAATTGAAACTCAATTCCCGGTTTTCCAAATGAAAATTTTCGTTTGTACAGCAAGTTAATTATTAAAGTATTAAGTTCAACTCTTAATTATCGACGCCGGTCGAGAGGCCGTGACTTGAATTTGTTTTGGGCCGCCCCCGGTCCTGGCTTGAAGCCAGCCCACCTCTTCGCGAGATCATTTTGCTCATTACAACGATATCGATTGTTAATGCATTTGGCTTTAACATCTCTAACGATTCGATAACATTACAAACAACAATTTGTTAATACATTGTTGGTTTTTAACTCAAAGAACTTGTTTTTAAGTCGAAGAGTTTAGATAAAATTATTTTGTTCTATAGATTAAGACTAGCTGTCGCCATTCCAACCAAAAATAAAAAAAATTGTAGCTTATGTGCTCTTCCATACTATGTTCTATATGTATGTTAAATTTCATTGCGATCTGTTCAGTCGTTCTAGAGATATCTTCAAAAAAAAGTAAACACCTATCAATTTAAACATTCGCATTTATAATATTAGTAAGATATAAAATGTTTATAAAATAGATCGTGTCCCATATATCGTAGTAAAACTTGAAATTTCTAATAAACAACGGCTTATTTGCCTTATAAATAGTTCAATCCGCTTTTATTGATCATGGTAAGCAATGATAAATAGCTCTTATATACCTTATCTTGGATGGAGAAACTGGATACGCTATAATAATATCTAAATCTGTACCATTAAATAAATTGGACAGCGCACTTCTTGCGGATGCAGTATTGAATTTGGCTTTAAATGCACTCTAATAGATAGTAAATTTTATTCTTCGATTTGAAAAGAATGTGTTATTTACTTTAGTAGTAAATTGTATGTAAGTAATATGAGAAAATACATTCCTTTAATTAAATAAAGGCATCGGTGGTTCATGAGTTTGAGCACTTGTAATCTGCAGGTCCTGGGTTCGAATCCCGCTATGTACCAATGTGTTTTTCGATTTACATACATACATTTATCCCACGTTCTTACGGTGAAGGAAAACATCGTGATGCAACCTGCAAATATCTGCGAAGAAACCCGCACTTGGCCAGCGTGGTTCACTATGGTCTAGTCACACCTAACTTAAGGTAGGCTCCGTGCCTTAGAGGGGACGTATAGTGAGCTGATGAAGACATTCATTTAAATTCGAAGTCTAGGCCTTAAATAAACGCGTTTTAAAATAACTTTTACTGCAACATTTATGTAGTACATATTAACATTAAGTAGTTACTCATCTTAAATATGGTTCAGTACTCCTGGTACTTAAACTGCTATAAAAATATTCGAAAACGATAAAAAGCTATTGTTGTAAATACATAGCTAGTCTATAACGGCATGCAATTCGTCCGCGTTATACGATTAACGTCTACCCGGCTTGCGGAGAGATCAATGGATACGTTCTAGTCGTAAAAGTCTAATTCACTAACGGGCAGCATTTCGTCCGGATATTAGATTGTGGTACAAAGCAAAAGAGGTCAAGGTGAAAATTATATAAATTGCCAATATAATTTTTCCAAGTACAAAACTAGCGTAGGACTACAATGAGTTGCCACCATATATTTTAAAGCAATGATAAATTAAGAAATGGTTATAATAAAAAAAAATCTTCTTACAATTTTTTTATTCTAAACGACTCTCCAGGAAAATTTTAAGGGTCTCTAAATACGTGGAAAATTACATTTTTTATAGACGTAATAAAAACAGCACGCCCTAAAAGCTGAGGCTCGTCCGGGACCGCCCTGTGCGCCCTCAATCCAATAGATAACGTATAAACCTGGCAAATGGACACTCGGAATCTAAATCGACTTGCCTAACTGCTGAATCGTATTTTTGCCGAACCAGCCGAGGTAATAACTGAGTACCAAATTTATTTCTGAATTTAACATTTTTTAATCATCCTCCCTTATAAATATGGTATTTTAAATAATCTAATGATCAAAATCTTCGTATACTGTAAAATATCTAAGATGCTGCATCTTTAATTTGCTATAACTGAAAAAAAAACCTTTTGATTAATTATTAGAGATATTGGCCTTATATGATGAAAGATAGAAGATGAAATACGGAAAAAAATAAAGTTAACTTTTAATATAGCTCTAATTCTTTTGACTACCACCTTGATACTATTATGTCCATTTCTGTGTAGATCTTAGATTAAAAAAAATTTCTTTGTTTGACAAAAAAAAACCTTTATCGCAGTAACAATAATTACACAATATCCCGTGTGCATTAGCAAAGGCTCGATACTGATGCATCGCCACATGCCAACGGACAGGGGCTTTGAATAATACATCTCCCGCGAGTGCGGCCGCTGAGTGCTGTCTGCCGTAAGTTATAAGCGAATGACTTGTTGCATTCAAAACATTCAACATTTAGACATACAATGATATACAGAATCATTGACAAAAAGCTGACTATTTGTACGAATTTTCAAAACTAAAAAGTTCCTCTAGATCTAATTATTTTATCTTAGTATGTGTGAATTGACCAAATGATGTATAGAAAATCAACACATGGTAAATCACACATAGTAAACATGCAGTAGCAGTGTGAAGTAGGGCCCTCTGGGTCGAACGCCCAGGGAGGTTATAGGGGGGCGCCACAGGTATCATAGTTAGATATTAAGAGGCGACTGTGCTGCCCCCTAAGATACCCTATATTTGGAAGATTACCCACGACATTAAAAAAGGGGCGCAAACTCTCATCCAGTGCACCAATAATGCTAAAACCGGCCCCGTATACATAGTTGTCTCATGTCATTTGACCCTTGACCAAGTGACAAATGCTTTTACTAAGCTGCAAACAATGAACAGCGAATTTATTTTAACAATAACAATAACCAAATTGCTTCAAATAAAATAGCAATATTTTCTGTTCGTAGCGATATCCAATGTTAGTGTTGCAAACGTAGTAGTGTTAAGAACCTTGATCGTGTTCGATGATACGAGAGAAGTCCCCTGTCACCAGGCACTCGCCGCCCTCTCGCCTCTGTGAAAATAAAAGTCGTCTATCAAGTGGGACGCACGAGCACGTTCCATACTTAAGAAGCTGGCTTGCTTCATTTAATGAGTTCAAGTTCAGTGGAATACTTTTACTTAGTGATGATTTAATAACTCATTTAATTTGATTAAACTTACTTCTTTCTTCATACTGCCATAATAATATTATAAATGAAAATGTTTCGATGGATGTAAGTTTGTTACAATTTATCTCGAGAACGGTTCCATAGATCTCGATTAAATTCGGTATTGGTGTAGAACATAGTCTGGAAGAACACGCAGGCTACAATTTTTTTCTCTTTTTGTTATTATTATTCTTTATCTGTAATATTGCAAAATGTATATATATTAACACGGTCTTTCTGTATATTTTTAAACATAATATATTTCAATCTATTAATAATTAAAATTAGTTAATAGCAGTGTTATTGGAACACAAAAAAACCCAATTCAGAATTAGGAGGGTAAAGACGTAAACGTTTTCATTGTGAGAATAAAATATCGAAAGTTAGAAATCAAAATTTCATATATTTTTATAGACAACATTTTTATTATAAATGTTTGTCTCGTTCGCGGTCTCCGCCGTCTCTTGTTACTTGATCAAATATTAGCCTGTGCAAAGCCTTCTGTAAGTAACGAAGTTGCAGGCGCCAATTGTGTATTTCTCTTGTTAAAGATAGCGTGTTGTGCATACTGGACTAAACTATTCGAATGTATGGAATGTATGGGTTCTGAATACACTATTGTAATCAAATTATTATTCCTACAATGGACCTTTGTTGACTCTAATCGATAATTATTCTAATATAATTTACAGTGGTAGAGCCCGCTTTAACATCTTCGCACGAATTGGCCCGGCTCGCCCGGTGAAATACCACGACCACACAGAAGACAGGCGTGATGTGGAAGCAATTCCGCGTTTCGTCTGATTAGTGTGCGTCCCGGAGGCCTAATTTAGTCCTCTTTCCCTACCCACCCTTTTTCTTATAAGGAAAGGATGGGAAGTGGAAGTGGTTTTTCCGGATGAGAGGATGCATGGAAAGGGAAAATATTTTCTTTCTGTGCATCCTCTCCTCCGTCGATAAAAGGTAGGCAGCGCATATGCTACTACGTATGTCTATGGGCAACGGTCACTTCGCTATTTCAGCGATTTCTCGGTGACCGCTCGCTAGTTTGGCACCTTATGATATAAAAAAAATAGTGTAAAATAATTTTAGTCCATTTAGTCATGACGAGTAAGATTTGTCTTTTTATATCATCAACACCAACTCTAGTGATCTAGTCATCCTTGCTAAGGCACTAGATCACAGTAAACTACTCTCTCTCTAACCTGGCTCAGTGCGGTTTAACTTCACACATATCTTTGAATTTATTCGCTTTTTCATGTCCTACATTAGAAGTAACATTGATGTAATTTTCTCTTTTTAACTAGTGTTAATAATTTCCGTCTTTTGTTTACATTTGTTTATTTTTTTTTTAATCTGTATTATTTCTTTTGCAGTGCATCTATGGATGTTACGTCCATTCAGCCATCCTGCCGACATTCCATCGAAGATGTTACTGGCTTTTACAGGTAATTGACAATTTTTACTTTCTTAAGCTATAAGATATTAAGTAACCTTCACAATATCTAATTAAGTCCTGAATAATCTAATTTTGAAGTTATTTTTGTCATTTAAAGTCGTTGGGATTTCACAAATAATCTGTGAAACACAAACTATTTTGACAAATGTTATTATGTGTCGTGTTATTTATACTTATTCAGTACTTTGTTTAGACATTGTAAAAGGTTCTTTTAAATACTTCTTAAGTGTGTTATTAACACGCATTTGATGAAATTACAAATTTTTTTCATTGATTGTCATTTGATAAAGGATGGGACTAATTTTTATGACCAGTAATAGGAAATGGTCCTGAGAAGACTGAAGGTCATTGACCTGCATATTCTTATTTTAAACGCTTCATACCATTTCAATACTGAAGAGAAATATCGTAATGGATGTTTTCACTTTATTATAAACGATATCTCTAATGTTGTTTCAATATTCAATACGTGAAAACTTTGAAATACAGCTTTTTGATATCTTCGTATGGAATTGATAGAACTGATGGTACCACGAATTGGATCGTTCCGTTCAATATTTGCGACATATTTCCACCGGAATCGTTGAAATATTAATAGAATCTCGCAAACTTTCCGGATTTACGTCGTCGGGGAATCGGCGCTGAGGCAGTAAATGTGATTAAAGATTTCTATCGTACATCACGTGTGTAAGAAATTATATTTATAGATTTTATTACGTCTTACTCTCGATATGGTTTATATATTGCTTAATTTCTATTGCCATTACTATTAACGCCTGAATTATATACACTAGTGGTCGCCCACGACTCCTTCGACGCAGGAAATAAAAACATAATGCCATAAATCTGTGCCAAATTTTGTCATGATCCGGTTAGCCTTTCCGGTGGTACCTCGTAACATCCATCCATCCATCTAAACATTCTCATTTGTAAAATGAGCAAGATTTTTCTGGAAGACGTAAATATTTTTATTTATAATATTGGAACATGATAAAGTTATATTAATAAACCGCTAAAAGTGAACAATTTTTTTTCACATGATAAAAATGAACCAAAAAAATGACAAATGTACACACAGCTGTATACAAACTTATATTTTTATACGATTCTCTTTTCTAGTATAGTTTTGGAAAACCGCTTTATGGAATGTAGGTCAGCAGGCAAAATATAAGCGTGTAATTGAATTTCTGATAGTAGCAACGTTCAGATGCATCTGAGCCCGAAGTAACAGGTGTCAATGCAAGCTTGTTGTTAAATATTAGACCGAGCATGTAGCCTTTAATGCTATTTTAGCAACTCTCTGGAGAATTAAACGCAAGCGTGAATTTGGGAAATCTTTGACTTTACCACAGAGAGGAAATTAAATTTTGAATGCAGTGCAAATATTAAAATACTATATTGTTATGCTTTTAATGGAGATTTTAAGATCATGTTATAAAGAAAGGAAAGAAGGAAAAGGTGTTCGCGTATAGATTAATAGGAAGAAAAGAAAATTATGTACAATTTACTAGATCTTAGTAGGCTATATATTTTATCTTGTGTTATTTAGATATAAGCAGACTTTATATTAATATCTAGCCTATACATTTATCATGCATTAATAGAATAATATTTGTTTCATGACTTAACTCAGAAGAAATGTGGATTCTACGTACGTCTAAACCTTTATTATTTTTCTTTTTATTAAGCTTTCAAAAAGGTTATCGTAGATATCCATATTTCTTTTCTTATAAGCTTACACAGTATCTGTTTTCCTATTATTTAAATTTTCGCTTTTTTACAATATGCACCAAAATGATTTAAATACGCTTTGCTAGATTCCTTCTTTTTTAACCTTAGTCGCGTTTTCTGTGTTTGTTAGCACCATTATTTATGTTATATTATTACTTTTTTAAGTTAGTATTAAGTATTTTAACAATCGCATGTATAAAGTTAAAGTAAGCTTGTTCTTTACAACATTGCTAGCTTACCACGGAGGTGCTTATTGGAAAAGGCACCGTAAGCCCAAAAATCCGCTCTGTAAGAAAATTCGCTTTCAGCAATGGAATGGGGTACTTCTGTTATTTCTATCTGTACAGAATACAGTGTAGATTTTATGGTTGACTACCTATCGCCCGCGACTCCGTCCACTTAAGAATTTAATTAGTAGCCTATGTGTTCTTCAAAACTATGTTCTACGTCTATGTCAAATTTCAGATATATCCATGCTACCGTTCTGGAGATACCTTCAAACAAACATTCATCCATACAAACATTCGCATTTATAACATTAGTAAGATTCGTCTGTAAATTCACATCGTACTAAAATTAAAACATTTCTCTTAATTTATATGAATTGTTTAAAATATATTAACTGTTTAAAACATTAGTGCAACTTTAACTTTAACCCAATTAATCTTGCTTATCCCAATGTCTCCGCACTGCATTTGTCTAAGCTCATAAAGTCACTCGACTTTCCTCTTAAAAATATAGGGCTGTCAACATTTTATTAGAATGTATAATGTGACTTTATTTATAACAGAATAGAATACAGAAATAAAAAATAAGCAACAGACAGATGACCAGTGTACACACCATTCACAAAAAATAAACAAAGTTTAAATATAAAGATAGTACAAAATTTTACTGAACTTAACTGTGGGGAAAAATGTCTAAAAGTATTTTTTTAATATTTTTGGTAACATTCAAATAAAATTACCATGACTTTTTTTAATGTGTTTACACTTCAATAGTCTACAAAAAGAGTTAAGTTTTCAATTAACTTATTTGATGTGTTTAGTTACTTTAAAATACATGTTATAAAACATAGCATGTTTAAAATTCATTATTTATGTAAAGCAACATAAATTGAGAAGGATAAACCAAGGTAAATGGTTATATTTCATGGAACTTATAACAGGGATGAGATATGGCGAAAACCTTAACAAATTATCTCCTTGATTTGGAGTTAATGAAAAAGCGAGATAAGTTCCATAAAACGCACGTGTGGCAGCCCTGCCCAGCGGCCATTACATAAATAATGGCGCCATGTTTATTGCCGCCATTTTGAAGACAAATGGATAGTTATTACGACGCACTCCGTTTTACATTCGCTCTCAGTGTTGAAAATTAAAATATTGTGTACAAATTATTTTAACATAGCTTAACTGCGTGCGAGTCGATTTACTAGCACTTTGACCACAATGATTCGAAATTCGAATTCGCTTCGCTTTTGGATCTACATACCTTGGGTTTTTGAGCCCAAAATCTCCGTTTAAAAAATATCATCTCTATCATTATCTTTTGCGATTCTGAACTCAGAAACCCACGGCTAGTTCTGCGTGAAAGGTTTGGTGGAACCATACAGTTCTCTGTCAATATTGATTTTGTCTCAAAAGAAAAGCTTGCATGAATCCGCTTACATTTAGTTTTCGCTTCGCTTTCGTTATGTTTGTTGTGTAAAACAATAGAAAGCGAAACATTCGTATTTTGAATCCGTTTAAGTTTTATATTACAATGTGCTTGGGGCATGGCAGTTTCGGATGTAGAACTTTATGTCCTTCGAAGAACATTTGTATTTTTTGTATACCCATTTATATTTCCCGAGGGGCGCAATGTTACTCGTTATTTGCATTCTATTTTGCAATAAATAACTACGAGTTAATAAATTCTCACGCGTCACTAAGTCTTGTATTTGTATTTACCCATTTAGTTGTTCTCAACAGCGAGAAACATACAACGCACCATTAATTTTCTTTCTCTACGATATTCGTTGTTATTACTTTTATTTTTCATAGATTTCAGACTTTCCCACTCTCAATAAATGCTATTTAGCTTAAATCAATGACTAAACAGACTACCAAATTACTATTCAGTTGTTATTCTTACACCAGGAAAACAAAAGAATAGATATTTTGAGAGTAAAGAGAACGATATCTAGTTACAGTTGTGACGTCATTATATCGTTGAGTTGAATGTATATTTATTGAGGATTGCTTCCGACTTGAGATCAAACAACTCTTGGAATCCTGCCGCGAGTCGACAATAAAAGTGTCCGTATGACTACAACAACGAAAGCATTGTAAATGTGAAAAATATGTTCCAGTATTTTTATTTCATTTTCCATTTCACTTTAAATTTACAAACAAGTTTTCATGGGCAAGACCTCATTTAATTATGGAAATAGTAGAGATTTAAAATTAAAAAAAAATACAAAATGTTGTTACCAAGATTCTCAAAGTAATAACTGAAACCAAAATATACATTTCCTTTCGTTCATTTATTGTTCTTTAACGAGACTTTATGAACTAAAATATTTGAAATTATACCCCAAATTTTAACATTCACGCGCTGATTTAATTTTGTGCTCAATTCCTTTATATTTTTTTTTAATTTCCAGAATCCAGATATAGTACTGGTGCACTACCTGAACGTACCATACCCTGACGACAACAAGCTGGCGACAGTGGCACCCAGCCTGGCACTATGGGCAGACAAGAAGGAGTGGACGAAAGACGAGCTCGTCAGCCAACTGAAGCCCATGTGTAAGTGACTCACTCATGATCATAAGAGTTATATATAACATATAGGTCTAGCATTGGCATTTTAGTCGTAAAGAGATTTTCGGCATTGTATGTCTATGAAGATTTAGGATACACTGGTGAACATGGTATTATGGTATGATAAACATGGTGAAAAAAGGGTCATCATAGACAGACGGATGGACAACAAAGTGATCCTTCCAGGGTTCCATTTTTGTCCTTTCCAGGTACGGATACTTGATTTGGATTCAAAAACAACAGTTTAAGTATATAATATTATGAAAATAAGGATCTTGAAATAATTATTCGAAATTATCAGAAATCTTTTCCCCTTATACTTGAGTATTATGAAAGATAAAGTAAAAGTTGTTTCTGAAGTTATTTATACGAATTCAAATTAGTCCAAAGAAGCCAGAAATTCATAACGTAGTCAAAAAGATCCATAACTGTAAAACACAGCAAATTAAAACGCAACAAGGAAAGTTGGCGGCTCGCTGTTGAATATTCATTAGGAGCGAAATGAAAATTGATTTTATTATACGGCTTAAATCCCAGATTCTCGTGAATGAGATCACTTTCAGAGTACATTTATATGGATTTAGCTGCCAACAAAAACATCATCGCAGTTTTTTTGGGACTTTCTTTTATAATCGTTTATTGATACGTCATTGAATAGATTTCTTTTTAAAATAACTTATCGATAAACGAGGCTTTTTAGGACTTTTTTATAAGATCAGAAATAATAAAACTAATTCTTATACTATATCTTTTTCAGTTTTCAGTGAAGACGAACCGGATATGAATAGCGAATTGGAAATATCAGTAAGTGTTTTTATTCTTATAAACCTTCGTATTATTAATGTGTATATTGAACTTTTTACTATCATTAAATGTCAGGGAAAAATGTTCCAGACTGCGGAAACTGTCGAGGCCATTGTAGGGCAGCTAATGGAAAAGCAAAGAGCTGCCAGAGCTGCGGCGTTGGCAAAGCAACTGGAATGCGGATGTCCCGATTCGACCTGTCAGGATTCTAGAACATGCGCGCATCCACTACGTCGCATTCAAGCTGCAAAACCTCCAGCTTCAGATCACCATGTATCATCTACAACTGGCCCATCTCCGAGACCGATATCGCAGCCGCCACGTCAATACACCAGAGATCACAGGACGACGACACAATCAGCATCCC
Source organism: Papilio xuthus (assembly GCF_000836235.2). Classification (NCBI taxonomy): domain Eukaryota; kingdom Metazoa; phylum Arthropoda; class Insecta; order Lepidoptera; family Papilionidae; genus Papilio; species Papilio xuthus. Next base: position 58,753 of record NW_013530860.1, on the reverse strand, counting down.
CATTACTTCTGTCACTTGGCCAAATTCAAGGAGGCGGTGGCTTGTTGATATTAAATGGAGCTGGAAATAGTTCACAACAACATTCATCTCTCGTTTCTCCCCTCTCAGTGACATCGTTTGTTTGCGAGGAGCCAAGGGACAGATATCGACATCAATACAAACCAACGTTTGTATTAAAAAGAGAAATACCAGACAGTCAACCATCTTCTTGCCTCCATAATTCAGAATCCACCTTTGAAGTAGAAACTCAAGTAGAGGAAAAAGTTGTTGTAGAAAGTTTCGAACGAAAAATAAAAATGGAGCCCCGAAGTAGGAATCAAGTAATTGCTAGTGCCCCGGCAACACCATCACGGTATCCTGATTTAGTAGAACGATTAGAAAGTAAGGTGTTAACGGACAACTGTGAGGATACGTTAGTTTTGTTAGGTACAGATGGAAGCTTAGCACACACTAGTGCATTTTTCGACGAGACTTTAGAACTCTCACATGAAGATATCCAGAAAACATTGTCTGCAAATATGCCAACATGTGAATTGGACAGAGGTGGAACTAGAACTTCAGATACTGCAAACGTTATGGTGTCGGGAATCGATACAATGGATTTCATAGAAAGTTGTGAAGCAGTAGCTTCACCAACACAAGTAGTAGACGACAATGTATTTGTCAACTTAGATGCTTTTGATATGCTTGGAGACTTTCCTGAATTAGAAGTTCTAGATCCGAATTCTTTATCAACTAACCCAATAGTGAGTGTTAATTCTTTTAAGTTATATCTTTTGCCGATAAATAATTTTCAATAAAACTAATTACATTATAAAATTTACAGCCCATATGTGGAAAAACTTCTCCCATCGATGATTCAAATGAAAAAATGCAGACTGACTGCGCTGGGGAAGGAGCCTTGAGCATAACTGATTATTCACCTGAATGGGCTTATCCAGAAGGAGGAGTAAAGGTCTTAGTAGCCGGGCCATGGACAGATACCTCAGATCAATATACAGTACTCTTTGACAATTTTCCTGTCCCATCAATACTTGTTCAGAATGGTCTTTTACGGTGTTACTGTCCCGGTAAATCTTTTCTATATTTTTATCTTATCTGTATTTATTCTTGGCCTTGTGAGTGATATCCCATTCTTACCTAGTTTTAGTTGGCCTAATGCCAAGTTGGACTTAACCTCTTAACATATTTCCTACTTATAACAATTGTTATTGATTTGTGTTATTTAAAAAAAATACACTTCATTCCAGCTCATGAAGCCGGACTTGCAGCTCTTCAAGTGGCTCGCGGAGGTCAAGTAGTATCGGATACAGTTGTGTTTGAATACAAAGCGGGTCCTACACCTACTCCTACTTCACCTGCATCTGCCCCTTTACCGTCACTGGATTTTCGGCGGTTTTCACTTTTGCAACGATTACAACGATTACATGGCAGACTGCAAGTGAAGACTGAGCCAATGGATGATAACAATCAGGTAGTGAGAGAAATTTTTGTGCTGTCCACTTACTTTTCATAAAAGAAAACTATCAATTTATGCAATGTTCCCCCTTTTTCATGATCATGGAATTTAAAATTAACGGATTTCTGTTTCAGGTGGAAGATGTGCAATTATATTCAAATCCAAAATTTGAAGAGCGACTCGTCACATTTTGCAAGATACTGAGCTCTCGTTCTATTGGCAATGCTGAAGGTTTTACCACAGAGCCTGGCGAAGATAGTTCTACTATTCTTCACTTGGCTGCTAGTTTGGGATATTCAAAGTTGACTACAGTACTTCTACGTTGGAGGCAGGATGACAACAGTTTGGCTTTAGAAAAAGAAGTAAATTTAGGAGCGAGGGATAGTGATAATTGTACCCCTTTGGTGAGAGCAAACTTTTTAAGAAATATATGATTGAAAGAGATATTGAATGACTGAATGATAAAAGTATCTATTCATTTTTTATCTAAGTTTTATTCAATCCAAATATTGTTATGCTTGGAAAGTTCTTCCTAGTTATATATCTTAATAAAATAAAATCAATTACATAAAAATAGTAACGATTGTATGAATGATGCCATTTATGTTGGTGATGTCCACATTGTACAAATTAATAAAATTCGATATGGTAAGCATTTTCAAAATTTAGTTCTAGCTTGTTTTAGTTATCTTGAGTTCTCATAACATTTTTTGGCCTCCTGTACTTTATTTGAAATCAAAATCAGTTTAAAATTTGGTTTGCTCGACAAATTTAGCCAGAATATTATTTTTACATCATTACTTGCGTCCAATTGCTTTTTATGTACATCCTTAATTTTAATTCCATTATGTTAGCTGCTCAAGAAGCAGCCAGTCACATTTAATGTTTACTGATTAATTCTTTTGTTTAACTTCTTCTTTGGAATATTCCAGATGGTGGCGAGCGCAGCTGGGCATATGGAAACGGCGGTTGTTCTGGCGCGGTGGGGCGCGGGCACACGGCAGGAGGCGGGCGGGCGCGCCGCTGCAGCTGCTGCCCGTCGAGCTGGACATTCTCGACTGGCCGCAATGCTGGATCGTATACACCCACCTACTGGTGATGCTGTATTTCGCAGACCACATAGGTAGATTTACAGGGACTATTTCTATCGAAAAATTTGCATACAAGGATACTTTGATTTAGACAGACTTAGGGATCGTTTTGTGCGCAATTCTTACTCTGACAATAAAATTAAGAGTATCACACAATTACCTAAATACAAAATTGTCTTTGTCTTACATTTCCAGTTTATCGCAAAAGGGAAGAGCGGGCAGTTTGGAGAGCAACCTGGTCAAACGACCGTCTGTCGACAGTGGCATAAACATGGCAGATGCCTTCCGATCCAGCTCTGCTATTGAAAGGGGAGATGTTAGTTTGTCCGCCAGGTAATATACAACGCACGAACACTTTAGCTGATTTAATTAATTGATTTATTTAACGTTTATCATTGTTTACTAAATAATTTGAAGTACTTGGATTTCCAGATGGGAGCGAAGTATGTCATTGCCTTTAGATTCTGATACATCTGAAGACAGTCTCGGTGAACCGAAACTCGGCAAGCGTATGGACCTAGCTCTTTGTAAGTCTAAACACATACCATAAAATTTTCATTCCATAGACAGTTAAATTTTCATTTGCTGAAAATTATTTATTTATATCGGCACGGCGCCTTTATTGAAGATTGAAAATTTTCATAGAATTTATATTTTGCTTGAAACGCGTTTATAAAGCGGTTAACGGTAAAATATACGACGGTGACAACGGTTGAAAATGCGAAGTGAGTTCCTTCATAATATAAAAAAGAAATACGAAATGTAAATAAAAATTATGATGAAACATGAAAAATGATTTCCTTGATAAAATATAAAAACCAAATCAAATATAATGGTTTTTAAAATATCGATAAAAATTAAAAAATATATGAACAGCTAAAACTGTCGAAATACAACGAATAAAACAGAGTAACAAATCAATGGAACACATTTCTCAATAATGATAAGATAGAGCGTAAATATAGAAACCTAAATAGAATAAATAGTAGCGGGTACGAAGTCTGTAATGCAATAAGGGGAGGTTTCCAAGTAGGGTATGTGAGGGTCAGAAGGAGCTCACTCGCTGGCGTGCCGGCCGCTGTGTGCAGGCGAGACGGCGCCGCGGCGCGCGCAGAGCCCGCTCATAGACGTGGAGGCGCTCTCCTCCGCCTCCTCGCCCGCCGCCTCCCCACCACCGCCCTCTAACAAAGGTCAGTTCGCTGCCGCACAAGGAATGGTATAGACGTCAATGGCAACGTTTCCCAGGAAATGTTACTCTAGTCATTCAAAATTTTAACTCTGCAAAACCGAATTTTTGGGACCCTGACTCAATCTGGCTATATAACATTTGTGACTTAGTAAAAGTAAGGCATAATGTGATATTACGTTATGTTTGACTTTTTACTATGCAACTTGACGATATAAAAATCGATATTCTTTTTAAGATAAAAAAAAACAGTTCTATACCATTTCAAGTTGCAGCAATCCCTCCGCTCGACCATATCGATGTTGTGAATGTAGTAGTTGCATTGCCGCTAAGGCTGCCCGATCTTCTTCTTACCAAAGGTTGTCTGCGTATCTTTGTCCCTTTCTATCGCCAAACAGTAGCCGGAACGTCATCGCTAACGGTAGACCACTTGTAGTTTCTTCTGTTATTCTGTATCCAAGATCGAGCGGAGTTTACAGGTGTTGATTGTAGATGTAAATCAAACTAAACCGAATCATAATAATGCTTTCAATGAAAGATAAGTTATATTATTCTGATCAAGACAAAAGAGAATTTCGAATTCCGAAATTCCAGTCTCATTTTATCTGTCAGTCAGGACTGTTGTCTTATTCTTTCATCAAATTTAGTATTTGTTCATTGTATTTGGTTCGGTTTAGTTTATTCGGTGTTGTTAATCGGTGTCGCTTTCAATGGTTCGTATCGGTCCAACCACAACTGTACCTCGAGACACTCCACACAGTTCGCTTTCTCTTCAGACTTCTCCAGATATTCCAGAACACGTGTTTACAGGTCCGGAACACTTCTTAGCGACAACTTTACAGTACACTGCATGGCGATACAGCTGTTTGCATGAGTCTATATCTATTTGATGCTTTTTATGTGTAGTTTAAACGATAGTTTTGTGTTCAATTTATATTAAAGGTAAGTCGTGATCGCACATCATTTCCTAATCACTGGTCTCGCTAAAGATTTCTTTATGTTTACACATGTCTGTGTCACACTTTGATGTTAGAATTATACACTTTATAAAAACCTAGATGTATAAAAGTTGACTGAAAACTAAATACCCTAAAAAAACTATGTCTTCTTTCGATGTATAGTTTTAAGATTCCAGTATTTAGTTAAAAATCAGAAGAATGAAGTTTAATGGCATTTGGAAAAAAAACAAGAATATTATAAACTCGATACTAATGAATGATAATTTTGGTATTGCCGAATACCTTTTGCCTACTGCAATGTATCGGAAAACAGTCAGACCTACAAACTATTTCGTTCTAGATTCTACTTCATAAAAAACTTTCAGGGGAGCAGGATGACCGAGTGTTCACTCTGGCAGAGCAGATAATAGCCGCTATGCCAGAAAGGATAAAGGTAAATATACAAAAAATAGAGAAACAGAAATTAACAAAACATTTTATTTATATTAGGAATATTTCTCATGATGTTAGGTGAACATCAGTCTCCATTAACGTCAATGATGTTCGAGTAGTTAAAGTACGATTTGATGGATAAAAGGAACAATATTAAACAATTTTTACTTTTCATTCACTGATTTTAACTCCGTATACAATGCAGAACGAAAGTTCATCGCTATTCTCCGGCTGCGGGCTGGACAGCGGCCCCGGCGGCAGCGAGGACGTGCTGATGGCACCCTTGCTGGACGAGACCGCAAACTTTAGCACCGAATTTACTTTTGAGTTCAGCGACAACACCTACAGGTATATTGCTTACATTCTAAGTTTGTTTTTGATATTCCAATAAATTTTGATTTGGATAAAATTGGGATTATGAAAGTTGTGATTAATCTGACCTAAGTTTTAGTTATGGGATTGATAAGCGGGATTTTCTGACAAAGTACGAAGTGTAGAGTATAAAAGCATTTCTTTTGTTAAAGGTGGTAATATATTGAGTTTATTGCAGATACTGCGGCGGATCGACTCCGTGCTCATCTGGTTCGGTGTCGCCGGGCTCAGCCCTCTCACCCCCTCCTCCCTCCCCCCGCGCTATTCCCGGCACCCCTACCGCCACACTGCAAGAGTTCCTTAACGCAACTACACACTTTTCAAGCTTGACTTTGAATGGTGAGTAAGATAACAAGACATATCATATTATTCTAAAACATTTCTTACATCCCTTTATTGCATTTCTTCTACTTCATTATTATTTGCTATCTCTTGTATCCATTCTCTTACTTTTGCAAAAGCTCAACTCGCTTTTTTTACACCTTTTATCTGCGTATTCGTACTCCATTTAATATTTCTTAAGCCTATCTCTAAACACGTATCAAATCATATTCCAGATCGTGAGCAACGTGAGCTGTACTCAGCGGCTATAACCATCCAGAAGGCGTACAGGCAATATCGCGGCCGGCAGTTACAGCGCCGCGCAGCCGCCGCCGCCATCACCATACAAAACTGCTACCGTCGATACAAGCAGGTAAGAACTATATGAGAAACTCCTTTCGAAGACACACACAAGAACTGACAAATGTTGGCTGCTTATATACAAAACTCCTATCTCAGATGCGACCGGAGCAAAAAAAAGTAGTTTCTTCGTACCTAACTGTAGCGATACAGATACAACTTCCAACCTCGCACAGCCGTGTTGTGGAATGGTCTGTCCTCGGTGGTATTTTCAACCTGCTACGACTTAGGGTCCTGCAAGAAGCGATCGTATCACTATCTCATAGGCCGGCAACGCATGTGCGGTTCCTCTGTTTTTGCAGTTGTCTATGGGTGTCGATGAACACTTCGGTGTTCCCGCTGCTCGTTTGCTCCCTTCTCTTATGAAAAAAAGATACGCACTTTTATAAAGAACTGCTAATCCAGATCCGGATACATGAATTGAAATATAGTATGTAAAAGTTAACAAAATGTTGTTAATCTTTTAATGTGGGAAAGCCTTATTTAATCTGATGCTTCGCAAAAGTATTATTGGGTGTGAGTATTAACCTCTTAATTTGATTTTTACAGTTCGCTTACCTGAAGCAGATGCATGCGGCGGCGACAGTGATCCAAAGAGGATACCGCTCACTGCGCGAGCGCCGGCTGGCCGCCTCATCTGTCAGGTAACTATCGCTTTTACATTATAAAATAAAAAAAATAAGAATAAAGGATAAATGATTCTGATACTTTATAAGACAATAGTCGCAAATTATTTGCTTTTTTTCCTAAATCTAACTTGAACATTTTCCAGGAGAACATATTCGCAAAGACGCCAAAATCAAGCCGCGAGGAAAATTCAGCAGTTCATGCGACAGTCGAAGATCAAGTTAGTATTGGACTGATCTACTTTTAATATTTAATTGATATTGTATAAACTGTTATTTAGTACATTAAATTATTAAACAAAACATGCTTATTAAAATAAAACCAATTTCACGCTGCCAGTACGTGGGAAGAAATATCTACAAGTGTAAGTTTTACATCTGTATTCAATTAATTATGTAGTGAAGTCGTTCAGATATCATCTTAATATGCCAGAGACATAATAGAAATAATACAACAATTGCAATAATTAAAAATAAGTAAAAAGTAAAATGGTTTTAAATATTGCAATAGGTTGCAGAACGCACGAGCAGAAAGCGGGAAGGTGGGCCGGCCCTACCCCGCTGCCCGCCCAAACTCCTCGCAGCCCACCACCAGTATGCCGCACACGCCCAATAGGTAAGGTTTTAGACCCAAGCTTTTCTAGCAAGTAAATAGCCCTTCCTTCCATATAGCAATGTTGCTTTCTTTGGGATTATTTTCAACTAGCTATCGCCCGTGACTCCGTCCGCGCAGAATTAAAAAAGAAACTTAATTAGTAGCTTATGAGTTATTTCAGGCTATGTTCTACATCTATGACAAATTTCACCTAGCGAGATCAATGGACCCGTTCTGGAGATACCTTCGAACAGACATCCATCTATCTAAACATTCGCATTTATAATATTAGTAAGATTAAGTCACCGTATATCGTCGGCTTCATAGTTTTGGTAAAAAAATTGTCCCAAACGTAAAATATTTTGTCCTTTTTTCAGAATCATCGACTACCTGGCTCCCGAATCACCAATGGACGCTGATGACGATCTGCTGCTTGAACTTTTGTTTAAAACATGACCCCTTACAACTGACACAGTACGAAACAAAGACATTGCTGTTTTATGAAACGAATCAAAAAATCCTGCGTATTAATTTTGTTATTAGTTGTTTAGTGTACATGTTTGCTACAGCTCCAGACATGTGTGGTCTGCGTTATAGTTTAAAACTAGTCATGTTACGTTGAATTGCTCGATAAAATCATTTATATTTATAAAAAGTCGCATTGTTAGAGCTGTTAATATTTCTGTTGATTTGTATTTGGGGCTGTTAGCTTCTAGCTTCATTATACAATTTCACATCGTTTTCATCTTCATTCATTCCAAACGATAACATTTAAAAATAGGTATCTCTGCGTTGTGAGATTACTCAGGCCTTTGAAATAGTAAAAATAATTTGTAGGAATGTAACTCCTGTAGAAGGTGAAATATGTATGGCTTTGAAGTTAATAGTTGTTCTGTCCTTCTCTTTGTTTTCGTTGTGTGTTGTTGTATTTTGTTTACGTTCCTTAGAAATGACTTGTTCAGAGTTTGGATTCAAATTTCTTCTTTATGTTAAACTCTTCAGGTCATAGACAGGGTTATATTTAGTATAAATTTTATCGTATTTGTATTATATTTTCATAACGTATTTTTGAGACGTTTGTTTAGGGCGTTTATTGGAATCATATTTTTGAAAACTCTAAATTGGATGTAATTTACCTAAAACATCCGTATATTGGCAATTGTTTGGTGATGAATTAGAAATTATTGACATATGCAATCGATTGTTTAAAAATTCTTATAAGAATCTGCGGTTAAAGACAACATCCATAGATTGAAAATGATTAAGTTTTATCTTTTGCATGTTTCGACTAAAACGTGAGTTCTAGGCTATATTATTAATTTTCATGATGAAGTAAAAGAGAGTAGGTTAAGTACAAATTCAAATTATTAAAAGCCACTGTTCTTACAAAGTAGATGCACCTAGCGTAGCGTATATTACAATAAACCCGACGAGCTGTGAGTATTTTGAGATTTTATCGTATTTAAGATTAAAAAAAATTAGTTTTACTATTGGTCTAAAGTTTACCGTAAAGGTTTCATTCCAGCCTAAATAGATTTACTTTTTTTTAGTCTACGCAGTGAATTAGACGAACGAATATCGAATCCTCTTACCCGTAGACCACACGTCGATCTTATGAAGTTTGTCTTTACACGTTTAAATGTTCATTGTTTTATTGTACCACTGTTAACTTATTTTAAAATGTTCTATTTGTTCAACGTTACATTTACATTTTCAAATCCCAACCCCACCCTAGTTCCTACTTCAAGTTATAAAATATATTATTAATTATCCAAACTATCTAGTATTAGTTCGTTAGTTAGTCATTTTTGTTTTAGATCCTCGATAAAGCTAAATTCCATAATTATCTAGCGTTCATGAAAAAAATAAGGTTGTGCACCACTTAAATATAGAAATAAATACCTAAATATCCCCCTTTTTCTGAATTCTCTGATATTTTAACTTAGTATAGTTAATAGACGTAAGGTGATAGACGTAATCATAGCTTATCATAAGACGACGGCGGCCGTCGAGATATTTTCGATTCGTATTTTTATAAAGCAAAAGTTACGAACGATAAAGTTTGCTTTGCTTTTGCGGGGCCGCGGCAAAGATGTTCTCTTTACTTTATCAACGCCAATTTGTATCGATTAAACGAAATTTAGCAAATTGTCGATTTCTATTAATTTGTATTTTTATCGTTTACAAGTTTAATTTTGAAGTTGTTTTGTAATAGTTTAGGATTCGCATCGTACGTACGTTGGTACTTTTAGAAATATTTTCAATGGGCGGGAGCTGTTATTTGTTAGTTTACAGCTAGTTTATTGTTTACAAAATTCAATGTCCATTTTGCTGAGATTTGATAGTGATTTATTTAAATAAGCAGTTCTAGTAAATAGTTTACGTGATATCAATTATTCAATATATTAAAATTTAGTAAATTGCGCAATGGAATGGTATATTGAAACTTGTCAAATAGTAAACTGGCAACTGTTAGATGAATGTTACGCGACGCAGTTTGATAATAACCGTCCAGTTGTGGCGGCTGGTACCCTCGCGTGGTGGACGGCGGGAGTCGCACTGCAGGTACAAGCGAAATCGGACAGTGTTACGTAAACCACAAAGACGAGATTCGCTTGAAACGAGACATGGGACACCCGAGGGCGCACGATTGCAACATGTACATTTTATATTTTTGGATTGCTAATTTTAAGATGTTATATTTATATATGTATATGTAGTGATGGCGGGTACGAAAACAGTATTTCGAGATGTATTGCGCCAAAAGTTTTGATGTATTAATTTTCCATAACGTTCTCTTGTTTTTTCTTTTCGAATGAATAGTTGGTTTAGCTAGTGGTCATGTATATATTATGTATTTTTGGATAGCGTGCACGATTGCTTCTGGGATTCCGCCGGCGCCGGTCGCACGGTGTTCGCGATGAATGCGATGAAAAGATATAAAAAAAAATTAAATGAACAAAATAATCAATATTTTTAAATGTAACGCAAAACCTCTGAAAGCAATAATATTTTTGTGGTAAGAATTACTCCGATTTATAACAGTAAATAGTATTTTATTATCCACGCAATCGTCACACGACAATTCATTATTTAGGAAGCTTCACGGTGTTGCCCTAAAATGTGCTTCTACGATTTTTTTCCTAGATTTTTAATTTTTTTTTTGAAAAAATTATATCGTGAGCTATATTTAAACAATTTTATTAGTATGTGGTTAATATAACTATTTCTTTTACATACGAGGATTTTTTCTATTTTTTTTTTATGAATGAAGCACATTATTAGGGCAAGCCTTAGTAATTGACCACTGCTAAAAGATAGTGCACTAGACGTAGATATAGTTAGATAAATTACTACTTACATATATAATATAATGAAATGAAAAAAATCTTGAAATCTATACATAGAATTAAAAATTAAAAAAAAATAACTAATACTTTTTATTATTATATAGTAAGAGGCTTGTTCACATTTTAACTTCGTATTAGTAAGTAAAGTTAAGTAATCAAATAGATTTGGACGGTACTGGAATGTGGTATTTAGTAAGATTACGTTTGATTTTTTTTTATCTTTGAGAAGAGTGAGGTAATGCAGGGTGGTTACGTGGAGTTGTCTGTTGGAAAGATATCGAAAATGATGGAAGAGTAATGACTTTTTTTCTTAAACATATAATTTGCTTAACCACTTGTTAGATTATTTTTGTATCACGTAATTATTCTGTAAATAAATTAAACTATTAAACGCCAAAGGCGATTTATTTAAATTGTGATAAAATTGGCAAAGAACAATTCTTTTGATGCTTAGAAAAATTCTTGTAATAGCTTTTGTTTTATAGTTTTTAATTTTACTTTAAAGAATTTGCTATTTAAATCATGTTTTTAACTTAATATTGTTTCTTTAATAGTCGCTTAAAAGCAATTAAAAGTTAACTTTGATATTAATTTAAGATAAATTGTTAAATCTTATACACTCTTTATTTCAATTGAAATATAAGTTTATATTAAGGTATTTATATTATCGAAAATGCTTGTTAATTAAATATATTTAATTTAAAAATAATCTTTTCGTATGTTATTTTATTGATGGTGAAAAAATTTTGTATGTTTTTTTGATAAATGCACATAAAATTAGCATATGTTTTTAGTTGTTAAATAAAATAGTATATTTTAAAAATAATGCAATTGTAAGGTCAATAAATAGTTTTCAAGCTTAGTCTTGATTGTGATATTTGTACAACTGATTGGACAATACTAGTGCATGTTCTAGATATGAGATAGATTTAAGCTCAGATTTAGACAAGTGAGCGATCACGCAAATTGTGCAACTACACTAAATTGTAAATCAACTAATATAAAACAGTTCTATTCAGTCCATCAGTCTCAGCTAATCAGTCAGACTGAGTCTTTTACTCTGACTAAGATATAAGCTCAAAATTACATAATTGAACAATCTCGCTAATTATGCAATTACATAGAATTCTAAGTCTAATTTTAGACAGTTCTATTAAGTCCATCAGTCTTACTAGCTGATCAGTCAGACTGAGTCTTTCAGTGTGGTTCAGGTTTAAACTAAAAATTACATATATGATCGATCTCGCAAATAGTGCAATTACACAGAATTTTAAGTTGAATATTAGACCGTGCTATTCAGTCCATAAGTTACCAGTCAGTCAGTCTGAGTCTCACTCTGACTCAGGTTTGAGCTCAAAACGTTTCTTGTCATATAATTAGCTCACTCTAGCTCTAGAACATGAAACCTAGTATTCCAGCGTAAAAGTTGTACGATAATTAGAAATGAAATTAGTTCAATGCTAGAACAAACTTATAAATTCCGAATGTCGATGACAACGAAAAATTTGACTTTAGAATTTTAGATGCTTATCATTTTGATTATTTTAAATAATATTATAGTCAATGCAATTTTATCCGTTAATAAAATTTTTTCTAATATATTTTATATTATACGCGTTTGATAGATTTTATTTTGTAAGATTTATTAGTTTTGCGATCCTTATATTTAATTTAGTAGAGAAAGTAAGAGATCGTAATTGTACTGCCAGTTTCAAGGTTTCTAACACCAATATTTATGGAAAGATGTTTGAATGGATGAGGTAAAATTGTATCCTAATAAATCTATATATTCCTAATACATACGTAATACCAATTTAATTTTTTTTAATTTAAGTAATAAGGCACTTGCACTGTGAGATTATGCCACGAAAAAAAAAATTCTTCATCTGGATTTTAAAAGGTAAACATGTGGCCCTTCACAGTGTTTTAAGGCCATTTATCCTGTCTTTTTGTACAGTAAATACTTATTTTGTTTTATTTTTTGTAAATTACGTTGTTTTAGTAAATGTATGAGGGTGTAATGTTATTAAAGATTTGTAAAAATCTATCTTTTGTTTTATATAAATATGTACAAAAAGCAATTGTTTCTTACAATAAGAACCACCAAGTAAAATGTACATTACTTTGTTACTACGATCAAATTTGTTACTGCTACTACAAATTCCTAGTAGACCGATATTTTATTCGAAAGATAACGAAGTTCCATTTTGTTTTCTCTGTATTACTGTTTAGTAAATTATGCGATGAGCGTTGTTTTAATTAAATACAATCTCACCTAGACAAGCGAGAACTAGCTAAGTGAGACACCACACTAAGTCATTGTCCTGTCGGACCCGTAGACTTTTCATTCTGGTTCAACTGTTTATGGACAGTTTATTATGTAAACCAAGAGTCTATATATAAGTAATTTGGTGGTTCTTATTGTATTGTTAATAAGACGCACTATTATGTAATAGTCGGTCAATACATTATGTACAACTACATTCCTATTGTGATTTAATCGAAGGTATTGGATATGAGTAAGTGACAAAAATGTCAACTGGTGTTTGTGCAATTTGACGAAAAAAAAAATCTTCCTTTGTAATTATTATAATCTAATAAACACTACAAAATTGTGATTCAAAGCAATTCAAAATATTAATGCTGATTACATTTGATGTTTTTTTTATTTCAAACCCTCACCATCTATCTCCTTGTGACTTCTAAGCTTCGTCGGCTCTTACACTTTCCTGCCGAGAAGCTGGAGCCTACCATATGACTAGACTATGCTCCAGCTCACAGAAATATTGCGAATACATCAATGGGCATTACCACTTATGTAGATTTAGGAAGAAAATCCGACACTGTGTCGGTGTACTGGTGCAAAACTAGTCTTACTAAAATGTCGACGTTAACACGTTAGCTGCCGTGTCGGACTATGTGTCCGACAAGTCATACTTCCATTCAACACCTCGCTGTGGCTTTTTAATCGAATTGTTGTATATAGCGTGATCCGCAAGGTCCCATTTAAATGGTTTTGGACAAAATAAAAAAAAATAAAAAATTTCGATTTTCGAAAAATCATTCTGACAGCTAACGTGTTAATGCACCCTCACTAATCATTCTGACACTTGGATTCTAAAAGTAGATAACTTAAAGACTTTTATAATAAACTAGCGGATCCGACAGACGTCCTGTCTACACGTCTTTAATTTGAAAATTCGAATATTATTTAAAATTTGACACTACGATGGTAGCGCCGTCTGTCGGATCCAATTTAAAACATTCCAAGATCAACAACTACTAATAAATTAAAAATCAATTAAAAAAAACATTGTCCAGCGGACAAAATTGTGAATCTAAACCATTCCCAGATCCCCTTGAACACACACAAAATTTTCATCAAAATCGGTCCAGTCGTTTGAGAGAAGTTCAGTGACATACACACGCACAGAAGAATTATATATATAAAGATATGCTTGTATTACAATGTATTCTTTCACATTTAGAACAACAAATAAATCTTATAAATAAAATTCTCGTGTTACAATGTTAGTTACACACTTATAAACATATGCAACATGGCTGAGAATCGTCTACTATCTATAATCCCGCGCGGACGGAGTCGCGGGCAACAACTGGTACAGCGAAAAATACACTGGTTCATGGCATGGAACGAATATAGAACTGTAGTTAACAAGTCCAAAGGTTAACCACGTTACCTATTTGACAATATAAAATGATAACGTAACATTTATGTGGGTAACAAATACGTGATTAAATTAAGCCTAAAACAGATCACGTAGAAATTTAACGGCCTGATATTTTACTGATATTGATCATAATTTGCGTGACAATATCCAATATGGATACCTAAACGATTATATCCTTTGCAATTTTTTGTATAATTGAAATACATTTAACTCACAAATTATACTCCGCAAATGTAACTAAAGAAATTAAACAAACAAATGTCTATAGCTAGAGAAAGAAGCCATAACACAATTTTAGTAAAGTGGTTATTAAACAATACTAACTGTCGCCAGCCACACCGTCCGCGCGCTATAGAAAAAAAAATAGTAGCCTATGTGTTCTTCCAGACTATGTTCTACTTCTATGCCAAATTTCAGTGGAATCCGTTCATCCGTTCTGCAGATATCTTCAAACAAACATCCATATAAATTATTTTAGTAGAATGTATCAACTTTTTGGTAAAACCACATTAGTGTTGTGACACTAAAACTCTGTTTCATGAAAGTTTACCTTGTGTAAAATGTTTATCTCATTTAGTACATACGAGGAGAAAATTCCGTTAATGAGTAGCTTCAAGGCGATGAAACTAATCCCCAACTAACCGCTGTGACCAACAAAACTCTGCTTTTTGTATAAATCCAGCTTACTTTTGATGCGCTAGAAAACCTTTTATTTATATTGTAAATGCTAATTAGCTTTATGTCGCAACAACTTAAAGTTAAAAATGCAGGTGTAGTCAAAGAATTTAATTAGGTTCCCACTAAGGATAAAAATGTAGAGCAAACTGTTATAAGTTGAGGTAATAAAATTCCTTGACTTTAAAAGCAAAAGCAAAATCGAACTTTTGTATGAAATCGGATATATCTTCTTCGTATGAAATGTCAAACTGAATTGAATAATTGCTCTGGGAATATTGAACAGCACTGATTCAAAGCTCGTTTAGTCTAAATCAAACGCCTGTGTCGGACCAAGCGGCTCGCATAAATCACTGATGCCGAGATAGGCTTACGTTCGCGTCAAAAGACCTTTGAGTCTAGCAATCACCATTTCATGCTTCAAGGAATAAAACAGACGATTTTGAGAAGTTAGTACAAAAAACAACACAAAATTAAAGTTCATTTTACTTTTTAAAATAGACTGTAATTTTTAGTAAATCTGTAACATTTGTAATTAGAACTATTTCACGAATGGACCGACACCACCTGTTAAATACCACGACTATACAAAAGAAAGGCGTAAAGTGGAAATTATTCCTTATTTCGTCATATGAGTGCGTATACCGAAGTCTTCTCTACCTTCTCACCTTTTATAGGAACATTGGAAGAGTAAAATTAAAAATATAATTAGCCTTTTGATCGTTTGCCAATTTATAAGGTCAAGAAACTAAAGAAGCAGTCTTGTTAGTAGTTTTATTATACTTATATCTCTATATATGTATACAAACGAAAGTCGTGTTAGTTACACTGTTTATAACTCAGGAACGGCGTTACCGATATGGCTGAAAATTGGTGAGGAGGTAGCTTAGAGCCAGGAGACGGACATAGGCTATTTATTCATTTCTTTTTTTAATTTTTTTCAAATTTTTGCCTTGAAGAGCTGCTTTTTATTTAACTTACTAATATTATTTATTTATTTATTTATTTACATGGAAAACTTACAGCTATAATAATCTTATTAACTATAGACTAGACAACTGAGAGCCAATGACAAGTCTTCACTTATAACAATATTATATCTATAATGAGCAAACAAACAAACAAGTATCGCAACTATTAAACTATAGATATATATAACAATGTAATAAATAAAAAATTATAAATACGAATGTTTAGTTGGATGTGATGTGGATGAATGGATGGGTGGGCTACACTAATTGAGTTTTCATATATTCACGAGGACGGAGTCGCGGGCAACAGCTAGTATATGTCGCAGTAAACTAAAACATAATGTCTATTTGCACTAACTTACATATATGGCCAAGAGAGAGTATATATAGGTAGTTAGTGCAAATAGACCTTATGTTTTAGCTTAAATACTTCACACTAAACCTATTTCCATTTAGCCTCATTACTCATTTCTATGTAGTATTTTTCCTTTATTTAGAAGCGAGTGCAAAAAATGGAATACATATTTATATTGCTATTATCTTTCCGAGCTTATATTGCGTAGATATATTTGTTTTATTTTTTGCTATTTGTCTCGCGGCAGATTAAGCCGAATGAAAAAGATCCTTCCGACGAGATTTACGCGTTATTACACAAATATAATAACAAATCATTCTTTTCCTTGAATCGTTTCAAATGTTTTTTGTGTGTATTTTATACAATACAAGCTATCGTCCGCGACTACGTCCGCACAGAATAAAAAAAAATTAATTAGCCAAAATGTTCTTACAGACTATGTTCTACATCTAGACCAAATTTTAGCGAAATCCATGAAGTCTTTCTGGAGATACCTTCTAACAAACATTCATTCATCCGTTATCCATACATTCGTATTTGTAATATTAGTAAGATTAGCATAGTCCAAACTCGGCGCGAATCTATTTTTGACATGACTGCCCTTTCAGTCAATTAAAATTGTAACCGACTTTAAAAAGGAGGAGGAGTTTTTTGTATTTTATTGAAGAAAACATTTAAACCCTCAATTAAAACGTTAGTGCGAATAGAATATTTCCTTTGATAAATTCTAAGACCAAATTCTAAATCAAACTGTAGTTAAAGATACCAGGATCACATAAATCAATGTGGATGAGAGTCCTTTGATAATGTCAGGGAACATCCGGCCCTATCGACAAATACGTTACGCATAGAAGACTCGCGATAGATCCTAATAATAGTAAAATCTATATATAAAGATCAATTACTGTTTGTTAGTTTCGCGAAAACTCAAGAACGGCTGAACGCAAATCCGGAAATCTTATCTTGGTCTTGAACTGTTCATGCAGGTCTAGGGAAGGTTTAAAAGGTGAGAAAACTTCGAATAATTGCCGGGAACTAATTAAGTTTTTTTTTCATTCCACGCGGAAGGAGTCGCAAGCGACAGCTAGTGCTTTTATAATATAAAAATTCTATAACAGTCAAAAAATTAAAAAATAACTTGACAATGTATGGTATCATTTTTAATATATTTTGGATTATGACAATGTAACTAATTTATCGATTTAATAAGATTACTTGAAATTACTCATAGCGTCAATGCTTAATATTCAATATTGCAATAATATTCAATATTGCGAAAATACTCAATATTGCAACAATACTCAATATTGCAACGAAAACTGTCTTGTTATTACGAGTATTATTTTGTTATGGATAACAGCTGCTTTAAATTATAGGAAAATAATTTAAGTTGCTTGTTTTGGGATTTTTTATTTAAAAATATATTTAAGCAACATGAGTAAGCTTTAATTTTGCAGAAAATTGTAATTGAGCGTAGGAATGTCTATACAAGAGGCGCGAGAACATAATTCGTACAAAATCCCCGGGGATTTAGGAAAAATCCCGGCTTAAACTAATTCAGCTTAAAGACTTTGTGGTTGTTTGAATTAACGGTCTAACTCTCTGCTTGGAAAATAGTAATTTATTTAAAGTGGATTGAGTAAGTATTGCTATGTCCTATAAAATGTATGGAAGTGAAGATAAATAATTAAAACATGTAATGAATACCCAAAGGATTAAAAAGCTTAAAAAAGATCTTCCCTCTTTGAGTATATCAGAAGAAGTCGTACACAGTGCATGTTGAAGACTTTGCATCTCTAAAGTCGCACACAATCCGTCTGTCAAATTTGTCTTAAGAAAAGTGCTCCAATTTTCAAGATGGAGTAAATCCTTAGGACTTAGGGTCCTTCAAGAAGCGAGCTTATCACGACCTCAAAGGCCGGCAACGCATCTGCGGTTCCTCTGGTATGATGTCCATGGGCGTCGTTGAACACCTCGGTGTTCCCGCTGCTCGTTTGCCCCCTTCTGTTATAAAAAAAAATCTATGCATTTGACATGTAGTCTCTATGCCTGTACTGCCCGACAATTCGCATAGAGGATTCAACGTTGCACTGTGTACGAAAGGTGTTACATGGAAAGACAAAGGGCTAATAAAAACAAAAACAATGAGATTGTAAGTGTAGGGTAAAACACAGGGGAAAAGTATTGATGGAATGCGTAAAGATCGTGAGAAGTGAATTCAGATGCCTGATAAAGAATGGAAGAGAAGTGCAAAGAGTCGACTTTAGGTAAGGAAAAGGACATGTAAGTTTATTTGAATAGTTTATTCATCAGTCAAATTAATTTTATTAATTAATATTATTGATTAATGAATGTAACGATGTTATAAAAAAATAATTAAAGTAATTATTTTAAAAGCATTTACATAGCGATGTAAATGTCGTAGGCAAATAATAATAGTGTTCTTATTGATCGGCTTCAGACGTGGAATATTTTGTGCTAGTCAACAACTCAGTATAAAGTGAACAAATTTAATATATTAGCTAACAAGTTTTACTAACTTTTTTAACTAAAAAAGACTTAATGTTTTCTAAAGAAAATAAGAAGAATTTTCTAGAAAAAAATCATATTCAAATCGATTTCGAGAAAGTTCTTTTTCCTTTAACTCTAACTCAATATGTTATTTTATCACCGAAATATTATCTGTGCCAAAATTATATTAGTCCTAATAGCATTTTTACTAATTTTATAATAATCTCTTTAGCAATGACAATATTTATATCTTTCCTTTATTTTTCTTTTAAATATTTAATCACTGTACAAATCTATCTTAACGATATCTTGGTTTTTCTTTATTACTTCGAACATTTAATTTATGCTTTTGGTTTATTAGTAAATGTATTATTCCTTATTATACAAAGTAGCATAAATGTGGAATTAATAATTCGTATTCAAATTATTATTAATAACCTCAAAATTAATAAGCGTGATACACGTTTAATTATCATCGGAAATTGGATATTTTGTTTTTTAATATTTTTCTTTTATTTAATGAATGTTTATGTACAAATATTTCATGTTTTTATGAATTACGTGAATATATTTTTATCAATATTTATTTTAATGCCATGGGATTTCAATATAGTTTATGCAGCAAGGATAATATATTTGTTGAGGAAGGAAACTGAATCGTGGATAAGACATTTGAAATTATTGATAAACGCGAAAAATCATCGAGAACACGATAATTTAGGATATTATCATTGGCAATCAATATTAAAAGCATATTTAGCTATAATTGATGCTTATTCAACTTGCGAAAAAATCACTGAAATACCAGTAAGATATTTTTATGTTACCATCTTCCAACTAAATAAACATCAAGTTGGATTGTAGTCAAGCGCATATTCATTATAAAAAATACATATTTAGTGATGAAAAAATTTACACAGAAAAAGTATGACAAATATTAAAGTGATTTTGTTAACAATAAAGATACAAGTGGCTCAAATTCCGTTGAATTTCAATTATTTTCGTAACCTATGTGTTCTTCCAGATTATGTTCTACATATAGGTAAAATTTCAGCGCGATCCATTCAGCCGTTCTGGAGATACCTTCAAACAGAAATCCATTCATCTAAATAATATTTTAGTTACGTCATTTTTTTTTTCAGATAATTTATCACGTGGTTCTAACTTTTATACAATTTATTACAAATGTTCAAACAATAATTCAGGTAAGTAATAGAAAGACAGACTTTTTTAATATGTACATCTTTGTAAATAATGTCTTATATCAGCATATGAACGTTTTCAGTTCAAAGGTTTAAACAGTATCCTTTTATTATGCGGGATGTGGACAATCAAACATGCAATTTTGTTAGCCTTACTATGTTTGGAGTGTGAAAATTTTTACACCTGTTTGAAGAATAGTCAAGTCGCATGTTTAACTACGGCCTACCAAAACATTCCAGGTCAGTGGTTAACGTATAATCAGTTTATTTTGACAACGTTTTATGTTTATGTTATTGTCAACGTTTCATTGTGACCTCATTTGATGAGTCAAGTGTCACTTAATTGGTATTTTTCTTCGAAGTGTCAAATGGGTAGTGTTCGGAAAATCCGACAGTGTGCCGGTGTACTGGTACAACACTAGCCTTGCTAAAATGTCGACGTCTATGTCCCCTCACTAATCAATCTGACACTTGACTTAGTAATGAAAGCGCGCCATTCGCGCCAAAGGATTCCAACTAATAATGTCTAAAAGTAGTTAGTATGTTTTTTTTATTAAAAAAATGTGTTAACAATCGTGTTGTCTTCCAGTTTCTGGTCGTCAAGTTTGCAAGCGATTGCGAAAGGAAGGTAGAAAACCAGTTCAGCCAATGACAGCTAAAGGATTTTTTCAAGTGGACGCAGCTTTACCTTTGCATTTGTTTTCTATTGTAGCTACTTATACAGTTGTTTTGTTGCAATTTAATTTCTTGTAATATTAAGAAATATACGTGGATAAAAGTACAACATTTTTATAATATTAAAGTAGTATTTACTCTCTTACATTAAAAAAAAAACTTAATGTATTAAAAAGGGGGTAAAATTTAAGTTAAAATTAATTATTTAATCTAGTCAGGAATTTTTTTTATAGGAAACTTTAAACTAATGTTGGTTTACTCTACAGGATAAAAGCCTGACCAACTTCGTTAGTGTTTCCTGCGAAGTGTGTTTTCTATTGAATTGTTTAATATTGCTTAGTGAGAAAATAAAAAAGCAAAAGAAAATAATACATAAGATGATTAGATTTTATGTTACTCCAATAATGTATCCTATTTATAACAAGCTAATGATTTCGTAAGCGCGTAATTTAAAAAAAAAGTTAAAGTTACCCTTGCTTATAAGAAACATATTATCTCTGAGAAACATATTTTTTTATATTATACGGTGGTAAACGAGCGAGTGGCCTGAAATTGCTGAAATAGTGAAGCGACCGTTGCCCATAGACATTCGCAATTGCAGATGCGTTGCCTTTGAATCGGAGGAAGGGATGCACAGGAAGAGAATATTTTCCCTTCACATTCATCCTCTCATCCGGAAAATCCACTTCCACTTCGCATTCTTCCCTTATAAGAAAAAAGGTGGGAAGGAAAGATGACTAAAATTAGGCCTCCGAAGCGCACACTCATCAAACGAAACGCCATAGAATACGCCACGAATAGATTCCAATTCATGCGTGTATTCTGTTGACATCAAGTTACATAATGTTTTTGTCGGAGTTTATCAGCGGTGGAAACTCATGGTAATTACTCCAATCCACATCGAGTACTTAACAAAATAAATAATTACTTTAAAAGCACTCAGTAAAATGACAGGTGATGTGTGTTTGATGCATGTCATTGTCATTTGAATACTGTTGTGTTAGTAATTTAAACTATGTATCAATTCTTACGTTTTTTTTTCTTAAATAATAAGTAAAATTAATAATGATTTTGAAGGAAAATTATCGTAAAATTACAGTCATTCATTTGGGAAGTTCTATTTCCTCTTCTTCCCCTTCCCCAAAGGCATTAAAAAAGTAGCGCCGTAGAAATCCCACTTACTGCGCTGGTAATTCTAAAACTGACATTTACAACGCCTTTGTGTAATCATATTATCTCCCTTCTTTTTAAAAAGAGTGAAAAGGATGACCAATCTTCTTAATTCAAAAAATACCGGCGAAATACATTTTAATGTTGAATTGATTTGTTTTAGAGAAAACTATTTGAAAGGTCATAACTATGTTCTTAGTCTCGAAGGACCAATAAATTCGAGCGCAACACAAGACGACACACAAACACATTATGAGAAACAAAGGTCCGTGAAGGAAATACTTAAATGAGATCACTTCTACTTCAGTTCGTGCCGCTCTCAGACAGCTAGAGATGCGTCCCTTGTAGTTAATAAATACAGATTGAAAATACTCCGATCCCTATACTCTTGGTTGTAAGGGCGCTTACACACGGGCGATTGAATTAAAATGAGTCAAAGATGAAGCTTGGGTTTCACAACACAATCATAATAAGTCTAGTTATTGTAAGCTTATGGATCTAGAACCCTATAATTATATAAGATTTTGTAGTGTAAATAAATTTTTAAAAAATACTTTTTGTTAAACAAAGAATATTTTTGCTAGAATATTTTAAAGTGTTTCCGCACTTTTTATTTTATTGTAATTCGGAGTTTGAGAATGGTCATTTGGAATTTGTCATCGTTACGTTCTTCTTTTAAAATTATTATAAGATTGCAGATCCAGTGTGTACAAACCTTATACAAACAGTACGGGGAATTGAGACCGGACAAAACTGTCCTTTAATTTACATGAAAGCCGATAGGCAGTTGTACAATTTTCTTTTACAATTAAGATAAAAATCACAATGGTGTCTTCGCTTAGCACATTATATTGAGTTTATTTTTTATCTTAAAATAATAAACTAAAATATATACGTTTCTATTGCTTTTTGTAATTAATATAATTAAAGTTAATTAATATAATTAATGTGGTGTTACAATCACATTTGGTCCATGTCCTCACTGTGGGCGCTGTAATGCAATCAAACATTGCATAACGTAAACATATGGGCCGTGTGTCCCACTTTAATTTGTTAAGGGCGACAATAAAACACGACATAATTATCCTATTTATAAAGTTAAAAAGACAGTGTAAAGAGATGATTGTTAAAACGAGAACGTTTTAAGTTTAATACCCCTTTGTGCTTACTATAAACTTTTACGAGCGTAATTTAGTACGGGTTTGAACAATAAAACTAAATCGAATACCACTCACTGTGAGGATTTAGTGAGATTTCGAGAGCGTATAGTTTACTAGGCAGTAACGGTTTTAGTTCGACTAACACCCTGGGCAAGATTTCTATCGTACCCATCGTTTCCCTACCATGAGGAGGGGGGGATTCCCAGATAAACAGGGTTATGTCACACTGTGGAGTTTGCAAACCCGTGGCGCCCCTGTCTCTCCGTCAGTCTAGCGTCCTGGGCGGTCGTTCAACCGCGACCAACCCTAACGCCGCTCTCTTAACTAATTATGAAGGTATAATGCTTCACAGCTTGTATGTAAAGACAGTTTCAGTATGTTTTTTAGTGTAGGCAAGTACAACAGATCATGACGGGTGTGACAATACCAAGGAACTTTCTCTTTCCGCAGCCCAGACCTGTTTTCACAATCCATGTTGTTTGGAGATGCGCCAGGAGGATGTACAAAATAACTTACTTTTTTTTTAACTTTTACTCTGAAGTTATTCTAACACTTCTATTGTTAATAATCCAACATCTTAAAATACCACTCATTATCTATACCAAGTTCTTATACTCTTTCAGCGCCATCTAGTTTTTTCGACATAAATTACGTTAATGTTAGAGAGTTTTCTATCTCTGTCTAATTTTATCGAGTGATAATATTAACATCAAAGAAAAAGATACCCTAAAAACAAAAATACTTTCAAAATATTTGAATAACGTAATATCATATTTGTAATCGGAAATAAGACGACTTGTTATAATTTTCGCGTAGATTATAATCGCAAACATTTCATGAATATAAATGAAGTTGGATAATCATATTTTTCATTACTTTTATTTCACCGAAACAGAGACGAGGCTGGTCACTAAGTCAAGTTAAATATCTAAATCTAATCAAGCTAAATAGCTAACAGTGATAGAACCCGCTTTAACATCTTCGCACGAATCGGCCCGGCTCGTCCGGTGAAATACCACGACCACACAGAAGACACGCGTCAAGTGGAAGCAATTCCGCGTTTCGTCTGATGAGTGCGCGTCCCGGAGGCCTAATTTAGTCCCTTCCCTTCCCATCCCTTTTCTAATAAGGAAATAATGGGAAGTGATTAAATGTACATATGTAAATCGGAAAACACATTGGTACATGGCGGGATTCGAATCTAGGACCTGCAAGTTGAGTGCGTAACTCACTGAGCCACCGACGCTCAGTAACGACGCTTAAAAGTTAAAAGAATCTAATCTTTAATTTAATTTAAAATAATGTTAGTTCTTTTGATTTTAACACCAAGATTGTTGGTGACTTTACTTTGGAAAACGTGCTTAGAATGTTAATTAAGGAAAGATTTGAACTTACATTTAGAGAAGCGTGGGAAGATTTGAAAACACAAATTGTCTATAATTTACTTTTATAGAATACATAGATTATATATTTTTTGTACGTTAACTGCAAATAGCTTTTTTACATAATTTCATATTGAACAAAGCGTAACAATAATTTCAGATTTTAAATATGGATCCGGTCGATAAATGGCTCTCATTTGAATAGCAATACCTCTGTCTCACGATAACGAAATGTGCGTATTATTACAATTCTTCCTACACTCTTACATACCTTTCCATAACATAGAATATATCTCCATTGTGTTCAAACAGATCGAGAAAATGTTCAAATGTGGTTGGTAGTTTGAAACGATTTTTCGTTTTTTTTTCGTGATCAATTGACGGGTTTAGTGGCCCCGGGCGTCGATGCTACGGTGAATAATTCATACGATGAGCTCTTGCAAACTCGAGCCCGGACTAAATTAAATAGAAAGGTTATATCCAATATTCCTAACGAGTGTGTTTTATATAAATTGTCCATCGCTCATTTTAAGAATAATATAGATAAGCCATTTATTATTAAACATCATCAACAGCCTTTCCTTTTCTCTACAGAGTTTCGACATATGTATTTCTCTTCCATACAAGTCTAACGTCCTATCTTATTTCACTTCCTTCTCTATACTTCTTTTGTCATGACATTTGTTTAATGTATTCTACATGTATTAAACGTGTAGGTTGTTTGTATTGTTAGGAAGAAAATCCGACACTGTGCCGGTGTATCGGCAACACTAGCCTTATTAAAATGTCAACGTCACTAATCAATCTGACGCTTGACTTGGTAACGAAACGCGCAATTCGTGTTAAAGGATTCTTACTAATAATGTCTAAAAGTATTTACATATGTAACCATGAAGGAAAAACATCGTGATGCAACCTGCACATATCTAAAAGATTAAAAGATATGTGTGAAGTCGACCAACCCGCACTTGGCCAGCGTCAACTACGCTGGCCTAATCACCCTTAACTTAGGGTAGGCTCCGAGCCCCTCGGTGGGGACGTATAGTAAGCTGATGACGATGATGTAACCATGTATCTTATTATTTTCCAAAACATAACATCTATCCTTCAAAAAGAAGGAGGTTATCAATTTGTCTGTATTTTTTAGTTACGTATGTTACCGTGTAACTCCGCCCCTGGTGCTCCGATTTTGATTTTTTTTGATTGAATTTGTTTTTTTTTTAATCGTTAAAAGTAAGACTTATATGTTAATTAATATTTTATATTTACACAATAACTAGACGAGTAAAATTAGGTTAACTGTAACAGCATACTTCAAAGTGCCGTATTAATATCGCAAGTTCACTAAATATTTTGCGCGCTAAGTTGACGACGTTCTCAAGAAAACATTAATCACATTTTGCCTTGTATAAAATGTATAATATAATAATATACATTTCAACATATTTTATGTTATTATAATTTAATTTTACACTATTTATAACTAGATAGAGTGGTTTGAACGAATAAAAAAATTACACGAAAATAAATCCTATAACTCGTCAAATATATATACTTATGCACCTATGAAAAATATTGCCCTTCTAAGAGTAATTAGACATCATTCGGGTATTTTAGGATCCTAGTTCTCGAATGTATAGATCTAAAAACATTATTTTTTTGTAAAAACAGTAGAAATATCTATATAAAAAAAATCAATTGCTGTTTGTTAGTCTCGCTTAAACTCAAGAACATCTGAACGGGTTTATCTTATCTTGGTCTTGAAATGTTCATGGAGATCTAAAAGGAAAAAAAAAGGAAAGGTTTAAAAGGCGAGAAAAATTCGTATAATTGCCAGGAACTAATTAAGATTTTTTAATGCCATGCGGACGGAGTCGCGGGCGACAGCTATTTTACAATATTTTTATATGAACCGGAAAAGCTATTTGGAATTTAACGACACACAAAAAATTTTAAAATTTGAATTCCATTGAAATTGCCTCGTATCAATTTATCGTAAGTGGATTAAATTATTTTCACGTAACGGCGAGCATGTCGACCGAATAACAGCATTCATTAATTAAAATTACTCGGATTCGTTAATATATCCATTATTAAATGCAGTAATGTATCAAATTGTTGATATATCACTATCCGAAAACGATCCTATAATAATGTCTGAGTTATGACAAAATATACAAAATAAACCGTCAGAGAATCTTCTATGACATTCTTTTAGCCATTTAGGTTTGAGGTTACAATCGAATGAATATAATACTTCTTTTTTCAGAGGGGAATGCTTTATGCATACCACGCGCCCCGGGTAGTGTGGGATTCTCTTCTGGATGGGAAGCACACACACTAAACCCCTCTGTTCCTCCTACGCATCATGGCGAAGCTACGGACACGCTTGCGCTTTCGTCGGAGATCTCGCCTGGAATGAATATAATACTGGCGACTAAAAAATATATACATGGTGTTCTCAATTTAAAAAAAGAAAAAAAATATTTTCAGTATCCTAGTAAACGTTGATTTAAATGTATATAAACATTTTTAATATAAAAGTCGAGTCATTAAATATAATTCAGTTATGTAAGAGTAATATTAAAAATGCTTAAAGTGCAACAGCGGGTAAGATTAATTTTTTTTGTGGTAATATTGCTCCGCGTCTCCAAGAACTTGTAGAGTTTTGAGAAGTAACATATTACATTTTCGTTATTAAGCAAGATATATAAATTATAGAAAGGTTTCATTAAATTCTAAGAGATAAATACTTATCTTTTTTAAGTAAAATTCAATGGAAATAAGAAATTTTGTTTACACAATTCACTGGCTGACAATTTTATTTTTTGTCTATGGATTTAATTTTGAAAATTATACAGTTTAAATTAATTATTCAAACAATCTTTATAAAGGTAAGGTAAAATTTTGATGGTCAATTGTATTTTACATACTCTTTCTCAATTGTATTGAATCCTATTATACGTATTAGGTCCGTTGGTTACTCTTTGTTTCGATTT
Source organism: Papilio xuthus (assembly GCF_000836235.2). Lineage (NCBI taxonomy): Eukaryota > Metazoa > Arthropoda > Insecta > Lepidoptera > Papilionidae > Papilio > Papilio xuthus. Next base: position 31,210 of record NW_013530860.1, on the reverse strand, counting down.
CCAAACGTACACATCACACGGCCAACGCCCCCCCCCACATTAACTAAAAAATTAACATGTCCGAGTATCTTCTATGACATTCTTTTATCCGTTTTGGTTTGAGGTTTCAATCGAATGATCATAACACTGGCGACTAAAAAAATATACATGGTGATTTAAATTTCAAAAAAGAAAAAAATATATTTTTAATAACCAAGTAAGCGTTAATTTCAATGCTTGTAAACGTTTTTAATGACAACTATATGTTCTTATACCAATTTTTCAGTAGGGGAAAGTCATATTTTTTTAACCAATACTATAATAATAAATCTTTTATTTATACTAGGAATTTCACTACTAACCCTTTCATATTCCTATTAACGAATACAATGACAAAATTTCAACTATTGATAAATATATTTAAAGCTAGTAATCTAACATAAAGAATACATACAAACTTTATTTGGTTAACAAAGAAAAATGTGATAGAAAATTTAAATCCTGCTTCACGAGTCATGCATAGTAAAAACAGATTTCTAATACACTTTTCTCGGCTTATCGGATACTGTACGTACCCGCAGGCGACCGCGGAAATACAAGTTTGCAGTGAGATCACATTCAGTTCAATATGGTTAGTAAAAACATACTTTGAAATAATGCTGTTAACATTTATGTACTATGCTATTAAATAATAAAAGTGGGCGAAGGAAGCAAAATTAGTGAAAATTAGCAATACTTTTTACATCAGTTTATTTTTTGTAGTATATTCAAAATAAAAAGACAATTCAACATTCAAATTTATTTAGTTTTAATCCATACATTCTATTTTAATGTTTTAAAAAACACCCTATAGATGGTTTATGTTCGTTTGAGCCTCAGTCGTTTTTTTTAAACTAATTTAGGTAATTTTAGTCACATATTTATAGAGAGCGTCGGTGGCTCAGGGGTCATCCACTTGACTTGCAATCTGCGGGTCCTGGGTTCGAATCCCGCCTTGTACCAATGTGTTTTTCAATTTCCGATTTACATATGTACATTTATTCGACGTTCTTGCGGTGAAGGAAAACATCATGATGCAACCTGCACATATCTGAAAAGAAATTCAAAAGATATGTGTTAAGTCAACCAACCCGCACATGGCCAGCGTGGTTGACTACGGCCTAATCACCCTTAACTTAGCGTAGGCTCCGAGCCCCTCGGTGGGGACGTATAGTGAGCTGATGATGATGATTATATACAGGATCTACACTGAAAAAGGCTAATTAATGCCACGACAGTAAAAGATTTGATTTTCTAGAGTAAATATTAATTTAGATTTAGTACGAAAAATACACTCTTAAGGTCTCCTCTAATTTACAAATAAGTGAGTATTTAACGACTTTGGCAGTAAAGTAAATGATCTAAAACAGCAAAGTTAAAATTATACATTAAAAAATGAATAGCGGTCTAAAAACTTTTGACATCCCACCGCTATGGGAGCAAAACGCGACCCCAAAATGTCGAGCTGCGTGTAGTATGCATTAGTTACTTTGATGAGTCAATTATGATTTGCGGTTTTTATGTCATTATTTTTAGTAATAACACTTAATGGAGGTTTAATGTTACCTTATTTAGGTTAACGATAAATATGTCATGTAGTTATTATAAACTATTCAAACTTTCGTGAGACATTATAATAAACTTATATAAAAACGCCTAAAACAGTCACGTATGTCCGTCCAGTGATACTGACTATTTTCTTGTCCAACGAGGGCCCTTCATCAGGGTGAGTGAGACTGGTATTATGGTAAGGGCCGTTGGGCTCGTAACTAGTCGGTCCCTGTCATGTATAATAGTATCCTTACTTCCAACACTTTTCCGCCATTTTGTTTTATTATTTTCACTTCATTTCGTCGCCTCAACCAAATATATTATCATTTTGTCTGTTCAATCATTTATGTGTTATATTTCTGTTTGAATAAATCTAGTAAAGAAAAAAATAGAGAATCTTTGTCACGTATCAAGATGAAGAAATCATCATAGTTATATTAAAATTCTTTGTGGGAATCTCATTTGTTTGAAACTCTACTAATATTTTAAGTAATAATCAATCAATTTATCATTGTTCGAAGGCCTCTGTTGTTGACAATTTATCTTCATTTATCACAAAGAAATAATAAATCCAATGTAAATTATTAAAAATACAAAAATCAAAATTGTACAAAATAATGTTTTTACAAATATTTGGACTATTTAAACAATCTTCAAATCAAGTAGAGACGTAAAAATAAACAGAACAATAGATAGATAAAATATTGAACCAATTTGAAATTTAATAAGAAAAACTAAGCAACAAAAATGAGAGAGTACTAAATAAACACATTTTCTGTATTACTTCAAAAAAAATCTTTAAGATTATGAATATTATAAATGCAGATGTTTCGATGGACGGATGGGTGGATGTTTGTTTGAAGGTATCTCCAGAACGGTTGAACGTATTTCGATGAATTTTGGCATACGTATATAGAACATAAGAAAAACACATAGGCTACTAATTACGTTTTTTTTAGAACACCGAGGTGTTCAACGACGCCCATGGACATCAGCAATACCAGAGGAACCGCAGATGCGTTGCCGGCCTTAGAGGTGGCAACGCATTTTTTTCTTATTTGGCCGTTTTTTTATTTAGTGCAGACATAATCGCGGGCGACAGCTACTATAATTATACATTTAATTTTACGAAGCTCATGTTATGTTTTAAATAACAACAAACAATTGTATTTTATTGTATCTGTAAATAAGTTTTGGAACAAAGACGATTTCGGTGAACCGTGCATAGAATAGTTAAACTCATTTATTTTATTGGCAACACACGAAATGGAGAAAATTAGAGACCGTTCTGTATTTTAGGAAAAACTAAGTTAACTCAAATTATAGACATTCGGTGAGCTAACTTTACCTTGTAGACTTTGGATGGAGTTTTTGAAAAGCAAATTAGTAAATTATTTTAACTGTGGTAGAGCCCGCTTCAACATCTTTGCACGAATTGGCCCAGCTCGCCCGGTGAAATACAGAAGACAGGCGTGAAGTGGAAGCAATTCCGCGTTTCGTCTGATGAGTGTGTGCCCCGAAGACCTAATTTAGTCCTCTTTCCAGATGAGAGGATGCATCGAAAGGAAAGATATTTTCTTTCTTTGCATCCTCTCTTCCGTCGATTAAAGGTAGGCAACGCATATGCAATTGCATATGTCTATGGGTAACGGTCACTTCGCTATTTCAGCGATTTCAGGTGGCCGCGCGCTCGTTTGCCACTATGATGTAAAAAAAAAATCGAAAAGGTTACAAAAACAAAAATCATTGTTTTCTAGTCGTTTAATTTGGAAGTGTATTTATGTAGCTTTAATTAATAATATCTGCACTAAGTGTAGAATTAAAAGATTAAAAATGAATTATTAATTATTAACACACTATTTTGATGTTGACAGGGCGGCGCTAGTGAGCTTACTTATGCTCACAGGGTCAGATATCCTTGTCGATCTATATTTCGAAAATCTATCATAGCAACATCGTAAATACGTGCTGAATAGTTTACATTACGATATTCAATGATATGGGAAGCGAATTTAATTCTTTGACTGTACATAATTAGATGTCAAGTGCGTAAAATTCAGGTGACTAATTTATTTAAAACCTACTCGACAAAAAATTCTACTTTCATTTTCCCTAATCCTGTACAGCGAAAATTACTGACAATGCAAATGGAACCGCAAAATAAGCGGGAAAGATAATCGAGAAAGACACGTAAAGTCTCGCGTCTCGCACCCGCCTCCAAACAATGGTGTTAATGCTAGTCTCACACGAAGGTTAAAGTAAGACAGGGCAGAAGATAGAACAGTACTACTATTGTTTAAACGCACGCATACTGTTAAGTCATACTGCTCTGTGTTACTGTTTTACCCTCGTGTGATACTAGCAGTGTACACGAAGACATCCAGCGGAAAGAAATGATTTACAAACATTGCATACGCCTGGGGCTAAAAAACAATCAGTAATGTCTGAATGTGGGAGAAATTCTTTTTTATTGTTTTTATATTTTACACATCCTTTTTATAGATAGAATGTTCTTAAAAAATATATTGTCAGATGAAACCTATGTGTTAATTTGATGATTAAATTTGATGTTGATTTTACTTTTAAGTAATATATTTTTTTAATAAAACAGTTTAACTTACTACTTTCTAAGGCAGTGATTAATTTTCGTCAAAGTTTTTTTTCGTAATTCGATCCATTTTGATTTTAATTACGAATCATGTAATTAATATTTAATAAATAACAGAAGTTAAACTGTCACAAAATTTAGTAAACTTTGTCTTACTCTACTAAACTCTGAATGATGGGCAGAGGAAAAGTGGACTGAAGACACTTTGGTAGAAAAAGAAAATCGTGGCGAAGGAACATCAAGGTGTTGACCACTATTGTTACTACCACCAAGTGTTAAACAACTTTTTTACTTGGCACAGAACAGAGATGGGCTCACTGAGTTGACGGCTGACCTCCAGAAATAGAGTCACCAGAAGAAGAAACTTTATGACAAAAAAAAGGCAATAGAATAGAGATAAAATGCGTTATTTCGTATACGTATTCCATTTATGTTAAAACCTATTGAATGTCGTGTTGAAAAAATTGCATTTTTTCCTCGTACCATTTGTTCGTTTTTGTTAGTGATGAAAGTAATTTGTTATCTTTTTCTTTCGCATACAAGATGATTTCCATTATTGTGATTTGTTGGCTACAGTTCGTGCAGTGGGATTATTTCCGTCGAGAAAATAATGGAAATAAAAATATATGTTGGTTGTTGATGTAATCTGCTTTGTTGTAACTTAATACAGGACATTTCAAATCTTATCTATCTAACTAATATTATAAATGCGTATGTTAGATGGATGGATGTTTTTTCGAGGGTATCAGACGGTCCAATGGATCTCGACGAAATTTGGCGATTTGGTGACAGCTTATAATTAAATGAAAAATTGTAACTACATTTTCCTTATTAATTTACTTTAATATGTGATCTTATAATAATAATAAAACATGAATAAATTAAATTAAATTCAAAGATATGTGTGAAGTCAACCAATCCAAACTTGGCTAGCATGGTTGACTATGGCCTAATCAGCCGTAACTTAGGATAGGTTCCGAGCCCCTCGGTGGGGACGTGTAGTGACCTGATGATGATGTAATGATATATATGAGCTTTTAAGTTGTTAGCCAAAGTTGAGTAGAAAAGTTCCCGGTAAAAGGAGTGTTGGTCGCAGAAAAAAGTCCTGGTTGCGCAACATCCGAGAGTGGACAGGGGTTGCGAGTGCCGCCCAACTTTTTCGCCTCGCAAGAGACAAATATGGAGAACTGATCGCCAACCTTCGCTAGTCGGAGAGGCACCTCAAGAAGAAGAAGAAGCCAAAGTTGTCAATCAAAAAGCGATAACGAATTACTTTTTATTACTGTCTCTAAAAGAAGGTTTTGGTGGCGCTGATCCACGTATATTGTTACTTGATGTTGAAACATTATATTGTTGAAGTAAACTAGAAATTGGTTCTTGCTCTCTTTGTGCGTATAGTCTACGAGTCGAAAAATATTTTTCATGTTGATTTAACCAGCGGTCCACCTGAAATAGTGAGGAATTATTTGTAAGAAAAAAAATTGACAAATGATTTTTAAAATTAAAATTTAAATTTAAATCTCCCTATAAGTTTTAAGAGCGTCGGTGGCTCAGGGGTTTTAACACTTGACTTGTAATCTACAGGTCCTGGGTTCGAATCCCGCCATGTAACAATGTGTTTTTCGATTTCCGATTTACATATGTACATTTATCCGACATTCTTACGGTGAAGGAAAACATCGTGATGCAACCTGTACATATCAGCGAAGATTCTAAGATATATGTGAAGTCAACTAACCCGCACTGGGCCAGCGTGGTTAACTAAGGCCTAGTCACCCTTAACATAGGGTAGGCTCCAAGCCCCTCAGTGGGGACACGTATAGTGAGCTGATGATGGTGATATGTTTTAACTTTCGAAACACTTTTAAAAAGACTAATTCTATTTTTTGATGACATTGAAAAGGGTAACATTTACTTAAATATTAAAGAGTAAAATGAGTTCAATAAAAATGCGCGTACACTTACAAATTCCGATCGATACGTTTGATTTTCTGACGACATTTTTGATCTCAACTGACAACTCAGAGCCAAAGTATTTGTACACTGAATTATAATTGGTAGTACGTATAGAATTTATACTGTTAAATAACCAAAACAAAGTTATTAACTAATCATCAAATCATTTTAGAAAATAACAAATATTTATTTTCTTGTTTACGTTGTATAGTGCAAGAATCTGTTTTTAATATAATATATGGTAGTAATTAAAAATTGTAAATAAATATACACACTATAATAAAAATAAATTGATTTTGTTTTGGAATTTACGACAAATAGCAAATGTATTTTTTTTTACATTCATAATATTCGAGTGTGTCAGTGGCTCTTGACTTGCAATCTGCAGGTCATGACTTCGAATACCGCCATGTACCAATGTGTTTTTTCGATTTACATTAAGTACATTTATCCGACGTTCTTACTGAGAAGGAAAACATCGTGATGCAACCTGTACATATCTGCGAAGAAATTCAAAGACCTGTGTGAAGCCAGCCAACCTGCACTTGGCCAGCGTGTTTGACTATGGCCTAGTCACCACTAGGCTCCGAATCCCTCAGGGAAGAGGCGTATAGTAAGCTGATGATGATGATGATATTCGCTTTATTACCTTATCTTGTTCCATAATTTATAATAAAAGCGTCTAGTATAAAATAGACAGTACTGTAACAGAAGTAACGAACCGTTTCCCTTTATTGAAGTGGGCACAGGTGACTAAGAATGACGCCTCTACAAGTATAATCGTATTAACTCTGACCCGGCTAAAGGATAATTTTGAATTAGTTATGGAGACTACATGTCTTAGGGTAACTTTAATTGAAATTCTTCGTATAGGCTGGCGAGGACTTTAAGTTTAGTGCGACTTTATTAAATGTTTCAACTTAACTAAGTATCTTGTACTCCAAGGGTCGTGTATACAAAGACATTTGATTGATCAATTTATAACTTTGATACCCCTTACTTAGACTTAGTCTAAGTATAAGTTCTTTACTTATTAATAGTGTCAATTAAATTCTATATTTTTTTTAATGAATTGCTTTAAAATTATTCAAGGGCAGTATTAGAGCACACGGAACCGCGACGTGCATGTATGATGAAAGCATGTGATAGAGGTGGATCAACAATGTGTCAAATGATGCCATATTTTCCTCGATCAAGACTTTCTTTTTCGTCCAAAGCGTACTCTATCTGCAACCTTGCAGTATGAGTTGAAGAAGCACATTTTTGTGTCAAAAGACATAAAGTTTACTAAAATAAAACGGTGAAAATTTAGTGACGAAAAATATATTTTACACATGCGTTTGGTTTTATTTGTATATTTTAACAAATATTAGTCCGAGGTCTCTACCTACCCCTTTAGGTTACGGGTGTTAGTTATGTTACACTCAACGGAGAGAGAAAATTACTTTTGAGTGAAATATTTCTTTTTGTTTAGTATTAGAACTAAACAAAAGTTTTCACTATCCAATGTACCAAATATTTGTCTGAATGAACAACATTATCAAGCTAGTGTTACAAATATTCTTGTCACGTGCCGGTTCAATGTTACAATACACCGATCAGAGTTTCCCCTTGAATTCTAACACAGACCGGAGTCATCATCGATGTTCGGTTTTCAATTAGAGTGCGTTCTTTTATAACATTTGTAAGTCGAAGTTATTTTTAGACGAAAAAATAAGTGAAGTAAGAAACGAAATTAAATAAGAGATTAATTTTAATAAAATGTTAGTTAAAATATACAATACGTTTATACCATGGCGTATATCATAGGGTCTATTACGAATTACGTGACAATTGCGAGAACGTATTAGTAACGTCACCGACAAAATTTGTAGGAGATTTGTTAGTGTACTTTACGTCCAGGAGGGGCGCTGTACAAATTCGAATACAAACGTTTTCGTAAATATTCGTGGTAGGCCCTAAGTCTACTCTAAGTTGCAGGAGTTTCTTTTTTTTAATTTAAATCGAAAATATATAATTTTCTAAATTGCTGTACAATTTACTTAAAAGATTTTAGCCAGTCTTTTTGGAAGATTTAAGAAACATCTATAATAGACTCGTAAACCGTGACTTAATCCCAAATTATGTAGTAATTAAACAAAATAACTAATTCCTAGAGCTCAAGAGAACAAAATTATTCTTTCCATTTTAATTTAAATGGCTTTCACAACGGCCATATGAAATTACAGTAGACGGATAACCGGCAAAGCTAAATTTAATAAAAGCGGAATTTAAAAAGTAACATTGCTCATTTCATACATATATTACAAATATAAATGCGAATGTTAGGATGTATGAATGGACGGATGGATGTCATAGATGTAGAATATAGTCTGATAGAATACATAGGCTAATATTTAAGTTTTTTTTTTCTGCGCGGACGGAGTCACGGACTACAACTTGTTTTAATATATAGTTTATTTAATTTAAAGACTCTATTAAGAAGCAATTATTCCAACGAACTCAATAAGAAAGAGTTTTCGTTTACGGAAAAAGATTTTATCTAAAAGAGCCGATAATTGGATTGAGTCGAATCACGTGATAAATATCTCTATATTTTCACGTGATTTCAGCTGCTTACAAAAGATTCACGTAATTTGCTTTGCACAAACTCTGCACAAATTAACGTACATTGGAAAATTCTGGATCATTTATGAATTGCCCTTTTTTCCAAACACCGTTAACACACGAACCAATAATTCGACTTGTATATTATTGCTGTGGCATTATTTAAACAGTTAACTGAAATGATAACAAACGAAGAACTTTTTGATCTATAACTAGCTGTCGCCCGCGATTCCGTCCGCGTGGATATATAAAAAACTTAATTAGTGTAACCAACCCATCCACATCACATCCATCTAAACATTCGCATTTATAATATTAGTAAGTTAAATAAAAAGCAGCTCCTCAAGGCATATTCGAAAAAAAAAAGTAACCTATGTCCGTCTCGTGGCTCTAAACTACCTCCTCACCAATTTTCAGCCATATCTGTAAAGCCGTTCTTGAGTTATAAATAATGTAACTAACACGACTTTCTTTTATACATAGATTTACAGAATATTTATTTTTTGATTTTTAAATATAATACCCATTTAATGTAACAATGTAAAAAGACTATCTAGACGCAAAAAGCGCCAGAGGGTTGGAATAGCCACACAAGTGATTACTGCGGCTACATGACATGAATAAATTTGGCAAGGGTTGCCACAACAAAACCTTTTGAAACAGCCTTCAAACTGCTTCTCTGATTATAATAGCCGAAGTATTTATACAAGAATGAATTAAGCAATAGCATGAATTTTACTTCATATAAGAATATGTAAAATGGGTTACATTGCTTAATTACAAATCATAAAAATAAAATGTTTCTGTACAATATTGCATATCGTGTACAGTTAGCTGCGTAAATATGTATACATTTATAAAGCTTCAGAATCTTATACGACTACGGTTTTAAAAATACAAATGCATTCGTCATTCCGTATTCATAGTCGGAAGCATATATTATAAACTGAAGGCGTATACAAGTTACTGAAATTTAAAATTGTATTAATATTTATGTAGCTGACTGTACAAATGTACCATTTTTGTCAGAATGCTATATATATATATATATAAACATACAAATAAGAACATGTAGTATCATTTTTGTTAAATATATTTTAAACCTAGATACTTGTAAGCAATCTACATCGATAAGAACGTCTTTTTATATAAATTAAATATATAATGCATTTGTTTTATTTACCGTTCCACAATACCCATGCATTTTGGTTACAATCTTATATTCATTGTACCTTATTTGGGAACAAAACATAGAAATTTTCCTGATAACTTTGTTGAGTTTGCTTTCATAAATATATGTTTTACGATTTAGTCGAATCTTTGTTGAATAAAGACGAAATAAGAAAATATATTCCGGGCACTTTGTTGACGCACTTCAAGTATTTCTCTCGGGAACTTGACGCTTACTTTTATTACGTATAGCTAAAGGCATTTCTTGTACAATGAAGTATCAAAAATACATAACGTATACGAGAGGTATGTTCTCTTAAAAAAATCGTGTTGACAATTGTTTGAATTGATGAATAATCTTATAAATGCGAATGTTTGAATGGATGGATGTTTGTTCGAAGTTATCTCCAAAACGGCTCAACGAATTTCGCTGAAAAGCTGAACATATGCCACTTCTTACATTTTTTTTAAATCCGTGCGGACAGAATCGCAGGCGACAGCTAGTCTGCGACAAATAACATGATATTGTCATACTTATATTTGATATATAGATAGTTCAGTATACAATAGTAGGTTGGTGTTTCTCAAACAAAATTAAAAGTAAAATATTTGTTGTAAATAATCCAATGTTTTGCGGTTGCACCGCGTAATCTTTGAGAAAACCAGTGGTCAGAGGATATTAAACATTACAGCCCACTGAACTCACAGAACTGACGTCTGTGTAGTAGAACGTGAACAGGATTCGTCTTTACACAGTAATACAATACGTACCTAAGGAAGGTCCTTACGACGTTTACAATCTTGCTAATATTATAAATGTGAATGTTTAGATGAATAGATGTTTGTCAGACGGTATATTGAGAACGACTGCATAGATCTCGCTGATATTTGGCATAGATGTAGAACATAGTCTACTAGAAGACATGAGCTGTTACTAAGTTTTTTTTTAATTTCGCTCTCACTCCTACTTAATAGATGGCTGCATGATTACTAGCTGTCGCTTGCGACTCCGTCTGCGCGGAATTAAAAAACTTATTAAGTAACCAATGTATTCTTCCAGACTATGTTCTACAAAATGACAGCGAGATCCTGGCAGCCGTTATGGAGATACTTTCTAATAGACATCAATCCATGCATTCAAAATTTCGCATTTGTAATATTAGTAAGATTGCAATTATTTGTTGACAGTAATCTTACACATATTATATATACGAATGTTTGGATGGATGGATGGATGTTTGTTTAAAGGTCTAGAATCTTGGAATAGATGTAGAACATCTGGAAGAACACGTAGGCTACTAATAGGTTTTTAACACCGCACGGACGGAGTTGCGGGCGACAGTTAGTTATAAGATAAATATATTCATAAGGAAATAGTTAATTATGCGTTAATAGATAATTAAGAATGTTTACAATAATCAACTCGCAGTATGTACACATGTAACAAACAAGACTAGAGAAGTTTGGTTAATTTCTGAAGAGAAACTTTGATGTTCGTATTTGTAATAATATCGTAAGTTCACTGAATATGAGTCTGAATCTCGGATGCTGAAGTTTGGGGAGTTTCGCTGAGGAAAGCAATCAAATTTTGGCTTATTTTCTCGTCTACAAAATTAAGTGCAATTATGAACATTCATTTCTTCATAATTGCATAAATTTTGTACAATTTGGTTTGTTAATTGACGTAAAACAAAATTAATTTACAAGATCAGTAATATTCTAACGTTCTAGTTAGTAATTAGTAATGCTAAGTGTGGGTTTCTGACATCAAAATCTCCGTTTAAAAAATATGACCATATATTTTATAAATTTTGGTCTCAGAAACCATCGGTAAGGGAAATATTATTTGAATTTAACATTTTTATGTATTATAAACAAAAAATGAAAAGAAAGTGCGTCCTAAAAGAAAGGATTTTGTTTTATTAGAGACAGAGATTTAATTTTTCATTTATCTTCAAAAACGCTTTTAAAGTAGGTTTTTTGTCAACAAAAACCCAAATAAAGTATGCAAAAATCAATATGAAATCATGTTAAAATAATTCAAACGTGTTAATGTAACAATTAGGAAGAGTAAGGGGCTTCCTTGGGTCATTAAAAAGGTTTATTTTTGTACTGCCATAAATCTGCTTCGCTACAGCTGAATAATTAGTGAAGTAACAAATATATAAGATTACTAGCGGATCCGACAGACGTTGTCCTGTCTACACGTCTTTAATTTGAAAATTTCAAACTTTTTCTAATAAGCTAAAATTAAAATTCGAATATTATTTAAAATTTGACACTGCGATGGTAGCGCCGTCAGTCGGATCCAATGTAAAACATTGCAAAATCAACAACTACTAATAAATTAAAAATTAATTAAAAAAACATTGTCCAGCGGACAAAATTGGGAATCTAAACCATTCCCAGATCCCCTTGAACACACACAAAAAATTTCATCAAAATCGGTCCAGTCGTTTGAGAGAAGTTCAGTGACATACACACGCATAGAAGAATTATATATATAAAGATAAAATCTATATGTATGTCTTATGGTAATAACGAAAAATACTCACGTTTTACGTTATATATAGAAAATTTAATTTTTAAAATTTTTATCTTCTGTCCGCAAACCCTGTTTGTTCCCAGTAATCTCCGGAACGGTTGGACTGATTTTGACAGGACTTTCACTGGAAGGTAGCTTATGTGTGCAAAAGTAAATTAAGCTATTTTTAACCGACTTCAAAAAGGACTCAATTCGTCTGTATGTTTTTTTATTCTGTACTGACGAAGTTTTTAAGGCGATACTTAATTACTTAATTATGTGAACTTGAATTTCGACGGATTCATACTTTGGCAATAAATTTTTAACTGGAGTTTAAAGCAAAGAATATTCTGAATGGCTTAATAAGACTCTGTTTACTTTTAAATTATTAAGGTTTATTCGAAAATAATATAAAAAAAAGGTTACTTTAAGTATTATGTTTATTTGTATTACAATTGTTACGATTCGCATGAGGATTCACCGGAGATATAAGATACGGTGCTGGAACGTAATATGGAATCTGAATTAAGTCCGGAAGTAATCTCTGTTGTATTGTACTCTGCGGGGTTCGAATTAAAAAGTATTTGTCATGTTCTTCTAACCATTGAAGTACCTGAAAATAAAAAAAAACATAAAATTATTTTAAGCATATTTTCGTTTTGTCAAAACTTAATTTTTTTAAAATTAATCCTCATATTTATTCTATAGTAGCTGTCGCCCTCGGCTCGGTCCGCGCGGCATTAAAAAAACAACTTAAAAGTAGTCTATGTGTTCCATTCTATAGTCATAGTGTTAATATATGAAAATTTTATCAAGATTCATTGAATACCATTAAATAAACATCCATCCATCCGTCTAATCTTTCTAAACTATAATATTAGCAAAGTAATAAGTAATTTTGAACACAATTGAAAATTTTGTGTGTTTATGTTGGTATTGACTATTAGTAAATTAATTATATCATCCCTATCATTCTCTTTAAAGAAAACAGAGATAGCAATTATGTTCAAGTTCAAATATACAAGTATCACTTCCAAATTCCCTAGTAATTATAACAAATAAAGGAAACTAACAAATTTCGTACGACAGTTTGCATTTTCTGATTCTGAAGACATTTCACTTAAATTTTTACAATCAACCAACAACACTGTTTAACGTTCAACACAGAAATAACGATATTAACATAATTTCTCTAATAAATAGCAAAAAAAAAACATCACAAATCATCCGTCATTAGTTAATTACTACATTAACTGAATACTGGACACAATTTAACTATAAGTTAACGAACATAAAGTAGGGTAATTGTGTTAATGACATATAATGTTATTATCACTTACTAATTTATTGTTAATCTATATTAATATTACTATTTTAATATTGGTTATATATTTCGCAATTATACTATGTCCATTGTATTAAAGGTACACGTCTATTGGCCCGCACCGTACGGACTGATTAAACGGATTTGCGTTGGCTTTAATGCGGGCGGCGCGGATGATGGACGCAGCGCTATGTAGAATCATACAAAGCAAACTAAAATCTGTTGCGAGCCGTACGTGCGGGGCGTACGGCTAGAGCCAATGGACGTGTTCCTTAACTATATTACTGGCCACCGAGAAAGCAATAGACAAACAAAACTAAAAATGTTGCTACAATATTCCTTATTTCCTCTCACACTGTTTTCCGTCTCATTTTACTCTCATTGTTTTCTTTTTAGTTGTTTTTGTCTATTGCATTCTCGGTGGCCAATAATTTTGGTTAGCGCCATCTAGTGTTCGATAAGTACTAACTAATGTTTCTTCCTATTCAAATTGTTCCTTACAATGTCATAGTGGCAGTCAGTAATTTTTTTTTAACTAAAATAAATTATTTAATATCATACATCCAGTTATAAGTCGTATTATTCCAATCAGATAAAGATTAACAAAGACATAAACTAAATTTCAAATATATTTGCGTAGTGTAGGTTCCAACATAAATCAGTTATATTGGACAGTCTAGTGATAAAGGTTTCTTGTCAAGGTCATTAGTATTCCAACTGAGGCATATCGAAGCCACATCGACGACTAAACTTTACCTAATTTACAAGTTTCAACGTTAAATCTTGAAACCAGAATTAGTAAAACCAAATGAAAAACAGCAAAGTACATTTTTATTTGACTTAATATTAAACTTATATAAAAGCGGCTAAACACTCACCAATATTCGTTCGTTTAGTGAGCGATGGGCCGCGCCCGCGAAATAATACCAGTCCCACTCACTCTGATGAAGGACCACCGGTGGGCTCGAAACTAGTCGATGCCACCGGACGAATAAACGTGAGTGTTTAGCCGTTTTTATATAAGTTTATTATAATGTGTTACGAACAACATAATATTGTATGTATTGGAAAATTAATTAAAAAAAACACATTCTTTTTTATTAATTTTTCAAAATTAAAGAAACTCAAAGTGAGTTTAGGCACTCAATTGGACAGTTCAAATGGTCGGGACATAGTAAATACGAAGAAACAAATATAATACATGTAATAAGATATAATTCATCATCCAGCGCTTATCCCTTTTCCTACGTATATCCTCTTTCACACAATCCATCCATACTTTCTTTGGTCTTCCTCTACCTTTGTAGATATCCACATACAGGCTTATTAATGGAAAATAAAAATGGACGTATTAATAATAAATATATTTTGTTCAAATCAACGTATACTAAAACAAATAATAAGTAAGATCAAAGAATTTTGACGACAGATATCAGTAAACTTTAGCAGGAGACAAGTACTTAGGAAGTTAGGATATCGATGCGAAGCGAAAACTTTGTTAAATCGGATTAACTTTGTGTATACCGTACCTTGTTTATACAGGAAAAGCTTATTAAAGATAATAAATATTGTCTTATTGATAACTAATTATAGATATACGAAAATATGTTTACTTTGGTATTCCACAGCCGTGATTCTTGTTTTAGTACATATTTATTTGGCTAGTAAAATTGTTTTTTTTTTATCATAAGATGGCAAACGAGCGGCCACCTGAACTCGCTGAAATATCGAAGTTACCGTTACCCATAGACATACGCAATTGCACATGCGTTGCCTATCTTTAATCGACGGAGCAGAGGATGCACAGAAAAAAAATATTTTCCCTTTCCATGCATCTCATCCGGAAAGTCCACTGCCACTTCCCATACTTTCCTTGTAAGAAAAAGGGTGGAAAGGCAAAGAGGACTACATTAGGCCTCCGGGACGCACACTCATCTGACGAAACGCGGAATAGCTTCCACTTGAGGCGTGTCTTCTGTGTGGTCGTGGTATTTCTCCGGGCGAGCTAGGCCAATTCGTGCGAAGATGTTAAAGCGGGCTCAAATGTTAAATAGGTTACTTAAGTATTATAAATGAATTAACTTATAATTAATTAGTACATTAATTAATCAATTATCAAAATTAATCAATTGATTAATTCATAGTAAATGTTAAGAAAATAGACTTAATAAGTGCTAAGTTATAGTTAAACATGGATATCCGAATCAGTGAGACGCGCTGCTGTCGGAGTTGGTTCCGTCTGGTCTTAACATTATACGTATATAAATTACTTACCTTGGGTTTCCGACACCAAAATCTCTCTTTAAATCATATTGTTATCTTTGTTTCATACAGAATTTAGTCTCAGGAACAGAGGAAAGGGACGCTAATGAGCTGCTATAATTAAATTTGATTACAATATGTCCTCCATTCCCTAGTGCAGATAGATTTGACGGTCGAATTTTAACATACTGCTAGTGCCATCTGTTGACATAACAATGCAATCTTTTCTAATAGATCACATTGGAGTAAATAAATTTAAATAGATTTTTTTTTCTCAACTGTTTTACTGTTGCGTATTTTAATCACTTCCGCGTGATTTGTCTTCAAGCACATTAAAGCATTGGAGTAAAGATAAAAGAGAAAAATGGTTTTAGGGGGAAAGTAAATAAATTATTCATGTAAAGGCGTCTTAAACCTGAAGTTAACATTTAAGATACCGTGTTAAACGTTACAAATAGCATGTTGTATTTAAATTTTAATCGTTTTCATGTAATAACTAGCTGTCGCCCGCGAGTCCGTCCTGTCCTATTTACAAAAAAAAACTTAATATGTAGCCTATATGTTCTTCCAGACTATGTTCTATATGTGTGCTTAATTTCGTCAATATCTGTTGCGCTGTTCTGGAGACACCTTGAAATATCCATCCATATCCATTCATTTATACATTCACATTTACAATATTAGTAAGATATGTGTAATTTTTGTCACTTCCAATAAATTTGAAATTTGTTATTTGATGATTTGTAGAAAAAACCTATTTTTTATTTTATTACTTCATTCGGATTATTTCAACAGTGATGTGGCAATATTCGTTTAAATACAAGAGAAGAAAAAGGCCATCTGAGTCTAAACGAGAAGTGAGCCGAATACTTCTGTTGGTCGTTCTTACGGGGAAGGAAAATTGTGTGATGCAATCTGCACATATATCTGCAGAAATTCAAAGATATGTGTGAAGTCAATCCGCACTAGACATGGTTAACTAAGGCCTAAACACTGCTAACTTAGTAGGCTCCTAGCCCTTCAGTAGGGACTTATAGTGAGCTGATGATGAGTGCATATTTTGTTGCATCAAAAATTATAAACTCGGCCTTTGTCGTTATCCTAAAATAAATCTCAAAGGCCGGCAACGTATCAGCGGTTCCTCTGGTATTGCTGATTTTCATGGGTTGAAAACCTCGGTGTTCCCGTTGCTCGTTTGCCCCCTTCTGTTTTTTTAAAAATAATCGTAATAATTGCAAACTTGACATAACATTACGTGTTCTATCCACGTCTGGAATGATTTTAATGAGCTCGAAAATTCGAAGCACGTTTCCGTTCAATCGTCTACCTTACTCCACTAACGGCAACTATCTTGAGTAATTGCGACCCAAAGACAAACAGAATCGCTACGTTTGGTGTGATAAAGTATCTAGATGTGAAGCTATGACTATGTGCTCTTTTCTAATATATGTAACGTTTAGTTTAAGTGTTTTTCAACTTAACATTTTCACGACATACTTAAGTACTGCTGGAACTTTTACAAGGAAACAAGAGACTTTTAGAAAGTGAGGCATGTTTTTTTCTCGTGTTAATCAGTAACTCAGCTATTTTTGAATGTTAATGGATAACAATAAGGTATGAATGGCTTTCCAATGCCTAAATATACTTACTGCGGGGCTAGACAGAGTGCGATTTCATAACGAACTTAAAAATATATAAAACTGAGAATGACTTACGATATTTTCATGTTTCTTTGATCTTTAGTGAGATGATTTAAATGCCGTTAAATAGGTAAGTATAAAATTAGTTAATTTTACGAGTTTTTTCCTTAACCCTTAATTCGACGAAATTTTTGTAGCTAAAAAACTGTTTTTTTTTAGTAACTTACGTAATTTTCTCTAAACTAGTTCATTAGATTTTTTTTTATTAGTTGTTCGTCACACTGGACACCATAGAATTAAGGGTTAATCTCTTTTTTCCCTAGAATAGGGAAAATGAATACGTCTTTCTGTTGCACTTTCGAAAAAAATAATAATTAAAATGTAAATTTAATAAAATAAGCAGTTATATCAAAGATGGCGTAATATTTTCTACTCGGGAACAAAACAAGCCATGTCCCTAGGTATAAAAATTTTCGGCAAGAGATTTTGTTTAGGCTCGGCCATTACGGGTAATGAGGGTTGTTTGTGACGTCAATCTCGAAAGAGGGTAAATTTAAAAGCGAACCTCTTGTTTCTTAGTAAAAAATTTCTAGCCTCATTTTCAGGAAAAACTTCCATGATAACATCATTACGGTAAATTGAGAAAATAGTTTCATTTAATTAACAGCTTTTTTAATTATGAAACTCTTAGAAAATTATTTAATAATCAACCGTTTTTATTAATTAAGCGCCAATAGCCTATTGGTTAAGGGTACGGGTCGGGAGTTCGAATCCTGCCATCCAACTATTGTCGTAGACCATGTCTTAGCACAAGCCTAGGGCTTAATTGGAATGGTACAAAAGAAATATTAGTAAATTTACAAAAATCTGCCAATATTAAATATAAATCTTTACTTATTTCTTAATTTTTGGTATTTCGAAGACAAAAAATCTATGGTAAAATACAGAAATGTTTGGTACAAGTCCGATTTACCTTTTACCTTTTCAAGGCAACGAACGATTTCCGATTTATATTCCTTATCAGCAAGTAACGTTCTTTCTTAGAATTATCACATCCTATTTTACGAAGATAGTTCGGACCCTTTTCGAGTTAAGTGAATCGGAAATTAGATCTACTAAAGGTAACAAGGTTAGTTACTCGTGATTTTTACCTTTTTTTGGTGTATTCCAAGCGTTGATTTTCTTTTAAAAATAATACTTGACTACAATTGTTAACAGAAAACTTCCACCAATATTGGGAAATTCTTTACTGAACATAACGTAGCCTTCAACAGTATAGAGGTGAGAAAAATAAATCTACAATAACGGGAAAACTTAGTGATCAAAATGACTCTGAGTAAGTGAGTATTAAAAACAAATCCCTAATTTAAGACGAAGAGATTTTCAAAGTTAAAATCATCGAGTCTCTAGCGCCTACCAAACAACTATAAGTTAATTTTTTGGACGTCGATTAATAAATATAATAATATATTATTCGTATTCATTTATTTATCATATTCTTAATATAATACATTTCATACATAAAATAAAAAATATATTATATTAAAAATAGAGCATCACCGGCTGCGGAGTCCCATGACTCAAACAACCAGTGGTCAGGGCTGCAGAGACAGGAACCTTCTCACGATGTGCGCGGTTTCTATGATAACTGCCTTTTGTATCGCCTTTTGGAGGCGAGTCATTTTGGTCACTAAGTTTGTCCGTAATTGTAGATTTATTTCGATAAATTTTGATAATTGTTATTATATTAAAAGATCTTTAAAGTAATCATCGATCGAACTGATCACCAACCTTCGCTAGTCGGAGAGGCACCTCAAGAAAAAGAAGAAAGTAATCATAGCACGTAATTTGGAAGTGACCTGATTCAAGATTTCCCCCAGTTATTTTCACATATTTGTGATGCTAATAGAATCTGATAAACTTTTTTTATCTTCAATCGTCAGCGGTATGAATTATTCATCGTAATGTAAAACCAAAAGGAAACGCCGAATCTTCGATATTGAAAAGTAAAAAAAAAAACAACTTTTATATTAGACCGTTTGAAAATATTCCAAATTTAAAGTAATAAAGTACTTTGTGCCTGTGAAAATAAAAAATAAAATTCATTACCAAGTTATCGATTTTATTTTATTTGCCAGACTAGTTTTTAGCCAATTACAAATAGAAATTCGAGTAATCTGTACTGAAAACGCTTAGAGTACTCATTGAGGCGTAAAAATCATATGTAAACTGGATATTGAGCTGTTGAAAAAGAAAGTGGTTTGAAATAGAATAAAGTTATTCACATTACCTGGATTTTTCAGTCTTTTACCTAGCTATAATAAAAGTCTTACCGTTGGTTTCTGAGACGAAAATCTCTATATTAAACTAAATCGTTATCTTTATCTTTGAGACAGAGATCTTATGTTTACGAGGATTTTGATCTCAGAAACCTACCGTAAATCTAGTCCAGAGTACATATACTATTAAAAATGTAATAGTAAACGTATACAATACTATTACACTATTAAATAATAAATAATAAAATGCATCAACATCAGCTCACTATACGTCCCCACTGAGGGGCTCCGAGCCTACCCTAAGTTAAGGGTGATTAGGCCATAGTCAACGCTGGCCCCGTGCGGGTTTGTTGACTTCACACATATCTTTGAATTTCTTCTCAGATACGAGCAGGTTGCATCACGATGTTTTCCTTCACCGTAAGAACGTCGGATAAATGTACATATGTAAATCGGAAATCGAACCCAGGACCTGCAGATTGCAAGTCAAGGGAAGACCCCTAAGCCACCGACGCTCTTTAAATTTCGATATTATTAAATTACGAATATTAAATTTAGATATAACAAAGTCTTACGTTTTTCAAGAAATCGTTTATTTAACAAAACCCTTTGCTGCTTCCTGAGTTAGCTTAAATAACAAAAAGTGAGTAGTACTTGACATTTTCACAATTAGAAACTTGAAATATTTATAATAAACATATATCAAAATGTCAAGTATTACTTCTCGTTTAATTTACAATATAACAACACAAAGGTGATATTTTACAAAATTAATTTTGGTAATACTTGACAATGTAAAGCTGTTATATGTACTTATAAGCTGTCGCCCGTGATTCCCTCCGCGAAAATAAAAAAAAAACTTAATGATGTTAGGAAGAAAATCCGAAACTGTGCCGGTGTACTGGCACAACACTAACTTTACTAAAATGTCGTTTATGTCCCCTCACTCTCATTCTGATACCGGACTTGGTAATGAAAGCGCGCCAAAGGATTCTAATTTTATATATAAAATTCTCGTGTCACAATTTTCGTTCCCATACCCGAAACGGCTTGACCGATTCTTATGAAATTTTGTGAGCATATTGAGTAGGTCTGAGAATCGGTCAACATCTATTTTTCATCCCCCTAAATGTTAAGGGTAGTCCACCCCTAATTTTTTTTTTTAGAAAATACGCGGTCGGAGTCGTGGGCGACAGCTAGTCATGTCTAAAAAAGTAGCTATGTGATCTTCCTAAGTTCAACATCTTTACCAATGCAGCCTTTCTGGTGATGCCTTTTATCATTTCATCGCATTTATAATATTAGTAAGATTTAATTCAAGTTATTTTACTGATTAATGAAATTAAAGGTCGTTTCCACCAATATTTCTAAAACAATTGGTGCTCAAAAAAATTCTCTAAATTAACAAAGAACAAGTTTTCGAATAAGTTTATTCTAATACAAAAAACAATCCTATTTTTACTCAACGTTTAAAAATGGAACCAGTGCACCTGGTAAAAGAAATTCTGTAATGGCAAACTTACTTATACGTACAACATAAGCTTTATTTCTATTTGGTTAGGATTCAAAATCGGTTGACAGAAGTGCAGGTGCTTGTTTTACTTGGTATTGCAACTCATGCATAGTGAGCGCAGATTTCAAATACACTTTTCGCGGCTTATCCAATTGGATGCGAGACAACTTAGAAAAGCAGCTGAGCATATTTTGAATTCATGATTTTTCTTGTAATAGTAATAGTAGCTATAGTAAGAAGTAAGATATTAAAATAAATATTTTTTATTAGAATTATTTGCGAGTTTGGTTTTTTTACTTTGCTGCAGCCAAAAAGTAATTACAAGCCAATATTTATATTGCAAATTGATTAAAAGAATGTACTCAATAAAAATTTAAAACAACATAAAAAATTGAAACCTTCATTGGCTGTGCAAAAATATTTCCTGTTTTATCAACGAAAATTCAAAGTCGTGTTTTTCTTTTAGCTTCGATCAATATCATTGGATATTCATGAATACGAATTAACGCAACGAAATGAACACAAGAAGATTTATTATTGACTTTTATTTAACACTAGCAGTTGTCCGCGACTTTTTCCGGATAAAAAAAAAATATTAAATAGAACCTACTTCCACTGTTCCACACAGAACCTTCCACTGTTGGGAAACTACCCAGAGATAGTGTAGTTTCCCAACAGTGGAAGAATTTTTAAGTTTGTTCAGTTCTTTCGGTGTCTAGTCAAAGTAAAGAAACAATAAATTTTTCATCTTTATATTTTTAAGTATAGATAGATCATCATCATCATCAACCTGCCCTTATCCCTATCGAGGGTCGGCACAGCATGTCCTACTCCTCCATACATCTCTATCAGCCATATCCGAGTCTACCCCGTTCTTACGCATATCCTCTTAAGTATAGATAGATGAGATCGCAAATTCATTTCCCTGGTCGTGTGGTTATCCAAGCTAAGATGATACCTGTTTTGTATGCTTAATCAATCATTTCTGAGGTCAATTTACATTGGTTATTTTTTAAGTTTATGCTTGTCGTAGTAGGTACTAAATAGAATAAATTTTTTAACATAATGCCACTGACATTATCCAGGTTCAACAAAAAAACAAACACTGTTAGTGTTAAAAAATCTAAACAAAAAAGTCTAAAAGATTAAGAAACAAACGGAATTTCTCATAAAATATTTTCATCGGAATTCTCTAGTACGAAAGTGTACAAAATTGTTATAACAAATCTGAAAGTGATTCATTTTCTTTTCTCTGTCTTCGATACATTTACTGTCCATTCAAGTTCATCTGCTATCGAAAATGTTCAATGAACCATTACTGTGTCCAGACAAAACTATTTTCATTTACGATGTTTCAAAATCAAGTCGACAGAACTTTAAAAGAAAATGGAATCAGTGATAAAGCGTCTGTGGCTCAGTGGACAAGTGCTTGACCACTGAGCCACCGACGCTCCTTTGAAAAGCAATAGTCAATATTAACTTTGTAAACAATAGTAATTGAGTTAGTTGTTCTTACAACATTAATTTTGAAACAAATACGATCTCGCTGTTCCGTGTCCGTTTTGTTAAGCTCATTTGCTTTATTGCAAACTACACTGTAACAAAGACTGTTCACGTCAGGAAAGTTGGTGCACTAATGTGAATTTAAGTGTTCAATACTTCATGCATTTTAAACCAAAAGTATATACAACATTTCTAATTGTATTATATATACTTTTGCTTGTGTATACAAATAAGGTTCTTTTTATAATATAGCAAAAGCAATTTAAAATTTTCCGTATTTTCAACGATTTATCGAAAAGGTCAAAGTAAATGTGGGTCTATTTTTATTTATTACTTCAAATTATTGCGAGACGGATTTATACTTCTAGCATACTTACAAAGTTTTTTTTTCTTTTACTTTGAAGCTTTTTAAATATTCTCTTACTTTTAGAACGAATTTTAAATGTAGTATGTTAGTGAACCACGAAATCATAGTTTTTAAATAGTCTATCTAAAAATCTTTTATAGTTTAAACAATATTATTTGATATCTATATTAAACGTATTAAAACTACAAAAAATAAATACTTATACTACTAATTTTTGCAGTTGCACTAATAGTGTGTTTCTGAGACCAAAATCTTCGTTTAAACGTACTGTTATATCTGTTTTGTCAAAGATAATGATGATGCAAATATTTTTGTTTCAGAAACCAACGATTATTCACATCAAAAGCTGTGGAGTAATGCTAACAATTTTATTTCCCATAACACTGATATCGTAAAATAGTATTGTACCAACGTTACGAGTACGAATATACTTGTTTATTAGTACAGTCAGCTGCATTAATATTTATACACTTATGTAGCTTCTAAATCTTGTATACGCCTTCGGCTACAAAGCATGTATTTACGCCTCCGTCCGCATTCTTACGACTTTAATAATATGTTATTGACAAATTATTTCATACGTATTTTTGAAACCGAAGACTTAAAATGTTTAAGAAGTGTATAAATATATATGCAGGTGACTGTACATTTATATCTTGTTATCATAAATTCCCTGATCCATATATCTTTATATACTGCAACATAGTCGTTATTCTTTATAACTATATGTCGCGAACAAGAAGTAATATTGTTAAATCTGTATATTTTAGTACTTAAGGATAATTCAAATATTTAAATGCGAATGTATGGTTTTTTCTTTTCGTAAAAACATTTTCTTTATAACGATTCAACTTATGAAAATTTCAAGTAGCAATTTTCTTTAACCATTTTAAATGATAATGGCAACGTAAAAATTCGTTTACGGTATACTCGTGACATTTTTATAGTCATATTTAAAGGCAATTTACGTTAATTTAATTTCATTTTAGTTAAAATATATTTCTAAACTTAAGTAGCCTAGAGAGCGCTTTAGATTGTGGCGCCATTACAGTGCTTTTTAAATATAATATTATATTAATTTTAATATGGTAAATTATATTTTAACGGAGATAAGTAGTAATAGTTTTATAAATGGACAACAGAACAATACTTTTTTTAGAATGGCAATTCACTGACCTTGGTGTTAAACATTACTTAAAATCAGAAGATGTGATGAATAATGAACCTTATTCGACTCGTAATAAGGTAGTATATCAGCATACGATTTAAAAGAATTAAAAACTCGAGCTTAATGGAAAAAACTATTGAAATCCGTTCCAATAATCCATTATAGACTGGCTGAGATTGAATCCACCAGAGTCTGTACTTTTCTCGGTGGAAATCTGGCTTAAACCGGATGATACCGGTTCCAGAAATCTGGCTTATACCGGATGATACCGGTTTCAGGCAGACTTAAATCCGCCTCACATATCGAGCATTAAAATCATTCGCGTTTAAATTCAATTTACATAAGAGTCGAACGCGGACTCGAAAATTACTTTTTCCTGCTTGAAAATTGGCAGCTTGATTCCCTATTTAATCTTACTAATATTATAAATGCGAATGTTTGGATGGATATTTGTTTGAAGGTATCTCAAGAACGGCTGTATGGATCTCGCTAAAATTTGTGCATAAATGTAGAACATAGTTTGAAAGAACACAGTTAAATACTATAATATGTTTTCATCCAAACTATGTTGTACATCTGTGCCAAATTTCAGAAAGATCGATGCAGACGTTCTGGAGATATCTACAAACAAACATTCGTATTTATAATATTAGTAAGGTAAAATAGATTATTACAATTCTTTTTAAAAAGTATTAAATATTTCTAGATTCGTAAGAATAGAATAATATATTTAATAATACTGAGGTACTTTTTGTGCTTTTTTTTAATATAAAATTTTATGTCCAATCTGTATTTCACACGGAAAAAATGTATAACACTTTAGGAAATTCTATTTGCTATATATCTTGTATTAGTATTCGCTATCATCATAAATAATTTATAAAAAAAAAAACGCTGTCGACTCTTTAGTAAATTTATGATGTACACAGGATATAAGCTTGTCGATGTAAATTTAGGCCACTAAATAAAATCTAGGACTCCTATATTTTACTATCATTTATATAACTACGTAAAGTGAAAACTATTTGTCACTTTATAAGGAAATTTGACACAATTAATGTGCAGTGCGTAAAGCTCTTTAATCAAAGATCCAAATCAACAATGTTTAAACATATAATTTTGGCGAATTTCGACCAATAGGCGACGAGTAATTCCTATTATAATACTAATACTATTCAAGTTATTATATTAAATAATAAAATATAGTGCATTAAGTTTGTGTACAGGTTTTAGGTCAGTGGAAACACACAATAAAACCTACAGTAAAATGCTACGGTTGAGAAAGACTCTACGTATACATTATTCAACGCTTCTTAGTGACTTCTCCACGTTCAATATATTGTTTTATAAATGTAATAAAAAGAATGAAAGTCTTGTATAAAACAAACTTAATAAAAATCTATTATTAGTTTATTATTTAAAAGAGAAGAGGACAAACGAGGGGCGAGAACACCGAGGTGATAAACGACTCTTATGGCCACGTCACAACGCTTCTGATAGACTAAACGTATTCAGATGCGTTGTCTGCCTTTAAGAAACAGACAGATGTTCGGTTTGAATTTTTAATATAAAGTAAGATAATATGCAGACACAGATATGCTACGAAGGCGATTTCAAAAAAGGATCAATATTGGAAAAGAGCAGAAATAAAGGACAAAAGTTCCCTCGGGCGAAATCCGTTCAATCAGGATTCGGCCACTTAAATTTTACTGTTAATGCCATTCGAAAAGGTTTGCTTATCTATTGAGTAATTAAGAGGACAAAAGCATTTTAAAATATTGCATATCTTATCAGAACCTTGAGCCTTGAGGGCATTTTATATTGGATATTTTATTTTATTTCAAATTGTCGATTTTTACACTTATAATATCTACTTTTTGAATATTTTTTTGTTTGATCGAGAAATTTAGGAGTAAAAGATTAGCGTGGTTTGGACATGTTATGCGGAGGGATGATGATGATATAAGTAAAAAAGTAATGAGATTGAATGTGGATGGCTACAAGGGTAGGGGAAGACCAAAAAAAGTATGGAATGACTGTGTGAAAGAGGATATGCGTAGGAAGGGGGTAGACTCGGATATGACGGCTGATAGAGATGTATGGAGGAGTAGTACATACTGTGCCGACCCACGATAGGGATAAGGGTAGGTTGATGATGATGAATATTTTTTGTTAATTCAAAGACTCAGATCATAGTATGACCATCATAGTATCATACTTAATCGTAATATTACATCCATCCATCCATTAAAACTTTACTATTTACGACGATGGATGTACATATGTTATCAAGTAACTCCAAAATGAATTTGAACGAAATTCGGCACAGAGATAGATTACTGTCTGGAATGTTCTAAAGTTTATTTGTCATCATCATCAGCTCACTATACGTCCCCACCAAGGGGTTCGGAGCCTACACCAAGTTAGGGGTGATTAGGCCATAGTCAACCACAATAGGCTATTTACTAAATGTTATTTTAAATACGTGCGGACGAAGTCACGATTCAAAGCTAGCTAGAGAATTTTTATAGTAATGGACAATGAAGTTAACGTAACTCTTAGGATCAATATTAACTTTGACTCTTTTGTAAATATCGGGTCCCGTATGCATAAAGGTTTTATTTTAATAGCCGATTCTACTGAAAAGGGTCTTAGAGTTTTCGAATGATTGCTTCACTACATTCGGTCCAAAAAATCCCTTATTCGTATTGATTATAAACTGAAACTTTGAAAACTAATTTTTTTAAAACATATTTTTAATAATAATCCATTTCCTAGTAACATTTACATTATTAAAATGAGCATATAATCATGCTTCTAATATTATGTTTGCAAGGACTCTACCTGTTCGTTCTTGACATACGAGTATGGTATAATTAGCTCAAAAACTATAATGAAACAGATATTTTTAACCTCTAGTCGTCCAATGAGTGACAACCCTAATATTATTAAAAAGTATACTATTAAAAATTACATATTAATTTTGAATTTTAACACAAATAATATTTTATACCTAAACATAGAAAGCTGAGATGTGTAGTCAACTAGTCTAAAGATTTCTTACATGATTTTAGATTTTCACGAGCCGTTAACCTTCCGAGATATTTCCTTTATATATATATGTGTACATTATGTACTTTATCTATAAGGGTATATGTTCAATCGACCCTTCACAATGGATTAAATTACGCAGACACTTATGTAAAAAATTGGAAAAGGTTTATGTGTTAAAAGTACAGTTTGGAACACAAACTAGTGTCATTGTGCTAGTAAAATTTAAACATAATAACATCCTTTTTTATTTTTTTATTTAGATTTTTACCGTTGGTTTCTGAGCCCAAAAATTCTTTTAATGCGCGGACAGAGTTACACAGCTAGTATTTAATAAAAATTTGTTAACAAAAGTAGACTCTCTATTTTCTTATAACGTGGAAGTGAAATGCCATTGTAACTCTATTCTGTAATAAAGTTACAACGAGGCACGTGTTTTGTGCCTTAAAAGCCTGTCTGTTTGTATTAGCGTAAAAGTTTTTGGGACAAAGAAGTTTGGTACATCTACGAATTGCTAGCTACAATATGTTGTTTTTATATACAAACTAGCTGTCGCCCGTGACTCCGTCCGCGCGGAATTAAAAATAGATAGTAGCCGATTCTCAGACCTACTCAATATGCTCACAAAATTTCATGAGAATCGGTCAAGCCGTTTCGGAGGAGTATTGGAACGAAAATTGTGACACGAGAATTTTATATATAAGACTAGCTGTCGCCCGCGACTCCGTCCGCGCGGGATTACAAATAGATGTTGGCCGATTCTCAGACCCACTCAATATGCTCACAAAATTTCATGAGAATCGGTCAAGCCGTTTCGGAAGAGTATGGGAACGAAAATTGTTACACGAGAATTTTATATAAGATGATAGTTTAACATGTTAATTACTTGGTTCCAATGAAATTAATATTATTACGTATTCTTTATATATTATCTGTGCCTACATAGAAAATCAGTACTAATTTTATAAATAGGAAATATTTCTATCTGTTCGTAATAAATTAACTCAAATAAACAAAAAGTATTTGGCAGATTACTAAATTTCATTCGATCGGCGCTGCCGCTTATTTTTTTTTATTCTATAATCTAGCGCTTGACCACGATCTAATCTGATGCTATGATGTGGTCGAAAGATGGTAAGCGTTAGCTGAATACATGTCCATTCATTCTATTCTTGAAGGCTCCGACTCATACTTGGACGGAAAAACTGACGAAAGCAACTTGTTCCAATCCTTTGTAGTACGCATAAGGAAGGTCTACTATAACCTCTAGGATGCTTCTAAAATTTTGCCTTATAAATATTATGTTTAATAAAACCGATGAAAGGGTATAATATAATATTAATTACGTTCAAGCTAATTAATTAAATGTATATTAATAAGGCGTACAAATTAAGATTTGATTAAACTGACGATCATTTATTTTCGTTATCGGAAGCATTATTTAATTAAATGTTTAACAAAGAACATTAAAAAAACCAATTGTATTTTAGAGAAAGTTTGTTGTTTCGCAGTTTTTCACTGCCATCAATAGTGTAAAAACATTTTGATATTTTTTTTATTTTCCTTTGAAACATGCAGATAACAATGTCAGGTAATCAAGTTTTATCGGTAACTAGCTGTCACCCGCGACTTCGTCCGCGCGGAATTAAAAAAAAACTTAGTAGCCTGTTCCCGCGCGGACGGAATCGAAGGCTACAGCTAGTTTCTAATAATATAAACTCTTATCGGATTATACTCTTAACTTTTGTTTCGAAGCTTAACGTATTTTAATCCGATTCCAAAACAATTTGTGTCGATAAGTAGTATTTTCATCAAAGCATCTACTCCCTTAGCGGAATTACCAATTCCATTTATTCATTTAGAAATTAAGCATTTATAAATCTAACATTTAAGTTAATCTCTTAAAGCTGACGAATCCCTTCAAATAAAACTTCTCTGATTTAATTGTATTAGAATAATTTATAAAATATAGAATCTTTCTTAATCCATTTCATTCACCATGATCTTATCCTTTCCCTTACGGAGAGCTTTAATCTACTTTATTGTGTAGAAATTTAAATATATATAAAATAAAATATGTTTCTAAATTTCTAAAAGCCTGTCCCCATGTATTTTGCAACATGTAAAAAACACCAAATGTTATCATAAACCTGCCTTTATCCCTGCAGAGGGACGGCACACTATTTACTAATCCTAAAACATCCAATATGACGGTTTATAAATCAAGTTTGTTATATAAGAAACTAACTGTCGCCCGTGACTCTACCCGCGCACTCTCTCCACACGGACAGAGTCGCGGGTGACAACTAGTTATATAAATCAATGAAAACAATTTAAAAAATCCTTTGTGAAGTTTCGCTTTAAACTATCGAATAGCGTACGAAAGCGCAATAGAATTCTTATTGGTTTCAAGCGTATAGTAAACACTTGGGACAGCTAAAACTTCAATGGGTAAATACCTAAGGCTATAGAAAATCCACTGACAAACACTACAAAAGGAATTCAGTTCAATACAGTGGTTATTTATTTTAATTTTATGCCGTCGCTTTTCTTTGTTCCTTACAGTTTGAAAAGAAAATAGACTCCCGTATTGTGTAGAAAATATTGACTATAAATCAAAGCTTTGATAAGAAGTAAAATATGAATTTAAAACGAAATAACTTTTAATTTTATAAATATTTTGAAATTTAAGTATCGTTCAACATAATTTCAGCAATCGTTAAAGTGAATATTTCGCAATGATTTTTGTTTAGCTTTCGCCTAAAAACGTCAATCTTAGTTCTTAAAAAATAAATGGAAAGGCATTAGTGTTTGTCTTATTCTTCTTTTTGTGCAGTTGAAATTAAAGCTTATTATCTTTTCCGGCATATATTAAGATATCTTACTAATATAAATTCGAATATTTAGATGGACCGATGGATGGACAGATGTTTGTTTGTTGATCTCCAGAACGGTTGCATGGATTGTGCTGAAATTTGACATAGATGTAGAAAATAGTCTAAAAGAACACATAGGTTACTAATGAAGTTTTTTTTGTTTCTGCGCGGACGGAGTAACGGGCGACAGCTAGTATGTTATAAGACTGATTGGTTGTATGTCGTTGTATGACAATGGATCATATAATTTTTCTGCAGCAAGTTTGCGATAAATGTAGGTCTTTTGCAATACTGTGCGTGTTATTCTTGACAACGTAAAATAAACAAGTTCTGTTCGAACTGGAACAACGCGGCTGCGGTTGCGACTTTGTTTTATAATATTCTGTAGCCTTTGTTACGTTTTCTTTGATGTCGTTTTGTTTTTCGCTATTAAATAAATACCACAACAAAGAACCGGATGTTTTGCTTTATCAATATTCTATTTATGCTATCGTAACTTTTATTTGAAGTAAAAGAGCGTCGGTGGTTCAGGGGTCAAGTAATTGACTTGCAATCTGCAGGTCCTGAGTTCGAATCCCGCCATGTACCATCGGTTTTTGATTTCCGATTTACATATATACATTTATCCAACGTTCTTACGGCGAAGGAAAACATCGTGATGCAACCTTCACATATCTGAGATGTTTAAAGATATGTGTGAAGTCAACCAACCCGCACTTGGCCAGCGTGGTTGACTAAGGCCTAATCACCCTTAACTTAGGGTAGGCTCCGAGCGTCTCGGTGTGGACGTATA
>NW_013530859.1:1357-2958 GCF_000836235.2 Papilio xuthus | reverse complement strand
CTTCCGGCTGATTTATTTGGTTTTATTTTCCTCAGAGCTTCCCTTATTTCAGACTCTAGAATCTCGGGCTCTATGTTTTCATTCAGACTCATCTGATCAAAGGGTCCAAAGGGTCTCCTGTCATCTTTGTATAAGTTTTGGCAATATAAGCGCCATCTTTCTGTTTCGCAAGCGCAAATTTCATATATATCATAAATTTAAAATGTGCGATATCAATATACCAGCACTGGAATTGCGTGGTTAACTACAGCCTAATCACCTCTCACTTAGGGTAGGTTTGAGTTCCTAAGTGGAGACGTGTATAAGTTGTCAAAAGAAATAATTTATCAGAAACAAGACTTCTATTCAAAGTTTTAGATAGTACGAGCACATCCAATTTAGAAAAAAATATTAAACTATTTGGGATAGGAATAAAATATTATTTTCTTCTCAAAGTAGACAAATATAACACTCAGAGATTTATTTCTCTGACTCGATCGTTTTTTACCCTTTGTAATATAAGATCAACTTATTTGTTCCCTGACTTTGTTTTCGTATCCTGGTTTTGATGCGATAACGGAAAAACAACGTAATAAATGTACAACCGTATATTTCCAATATTGGAAAACTTGCATTAGTAACCTCATCTTACTAATATTATATATATTAATGCGAATGTTTATAATAAATAATAATAATAAAAATCGTTTATTTAGGCAACAAAATAATGATAAAATTACATAGTAATAGTACGCCTGATTCCTAAACTAGGTTCTAGACCCGTATTATAGGAGCCAGGTCTCTTTCGTCTTAGTGCTATAGTATAAGTAATATGTTAGTTACATTGTGCGATTGCTTGCCTTACTTAAGAATTACAAAAAAAGAGAAAAAATTATAATTAAAATAGCTTAATATTGCATGTAAATATTTGTGCGTGTTTATGTACGTACGAGTGGATGCATATGTTCGTGGGTGAATGTATATTTCTGAGAGAAAAATGTTAGGATTCTATATAATAAAATCAATGAGTTTTTCAGTATCTGCATAGTTTAGATTTACAAGTATATGGAATAATAAGTTTTTACATTTTAAGGAGGTAAGATTGAGTATTTTGTTTTCTTTGTGTATTTTGTTATATAGGCATGGGCCCAGGAAGTATGGAAATTTTCCAGAAAACATGGTTCGTACTCTTGGAACTTCACATATGCTGTGTAAGGAGCGCTGCGTGGAGACTAAATCTTTTTTGTATGTCATTAATGAGTGTTGATGCAGGATAAGAGTCTGTATGTATAATTGTCTTACTGTAAGAACTTTACATTCCCTATACAGATTAGCTGTTGGGTATCTGTATGGACGGTTTGTACTACATTTTAGTATACCTCGTTGGGCTCTCTCTAAAGGCAGAAGATGCGTTTTATTTGTACCACCCCAAGATGAAATACAATAACATAGCACAGACTGGCACAGAGAGTAATACAATATTTTAGTGACGTTTTTATCTGCACAATCTCTGATGTTTTTAAAAACTGCTGTTAATTTTCTGATTCGCTGAGTTAATTGGTCTATATGCTCCGTGAAGGACAATTTTTTATCAATAATTACGCCAAGGTATCTAATTGAAT
>NW_013530859.1:0-1139 GCF_000836235.2 Papilio xuthus | reverse complement strand
CATGAGTCTCCATGGACTACTAAAGCTGTGTCGTCAGCGTAAGTTATAATAATTCCCCGACCAATTGGGAGGTTGCAAAGCTCGTTTATATAGATAAGAAAGAGGGTAGGCCCTAGTATACTGCCCTGTGGAACACCACAGCTAACAGTTAAGGGGTCACTTATATGAGGTCCTATCTTTACGCTCTGTGTCCTATTCGTAAGATAATCTTTGAATAGGTTAAGTTGTGTACCTCTGATTCCAAGACCCTCTAATTTATTTAAAAGTATCGGGATTGACACTGTGTCAAATGCCTTTGCAAGATCTAAAAATAGAGCAATACTCTTCTTTCTAATATCAAGATTTTTGGCGACAAATTCAGTTAGGGTAAGTACAGCATGAGAAGTTGACTTATTTCTACGGAAACCAAATTGATTGGAGGAAAACATGCTGTTCTTTTCTAGATAATTGACCAATCTATTGTTAATTATCTTCTCAAAAACCTTAGATATAGATGTTAAAAGGGAAATGGGCCTGTAGTTACCAACAATCTTTTTATCACCACTTTTGTGTATAGGAATAATTATGGCATGTTTGAGAGATTTAGGAAACACTCCAGTTTGTAAGGAAAGATTAACAATGTGTGTTAAGACAGGTGCAAGTACGACACTATTCTGGCGTAGCACAGTAGATGGAATATTATCCCAGCCCACCGAACTACCTGCTTTCAACGAGTTAATGGTGTTAAAAATTTCAGATATATTTGTATCTGTTAGGACAATAGAATTTACTGTTTTGTTGATTGACTGTGGACTATCGCTACCAATGTCAGGAATAATTTGATCTGAGAGGGCTTTACCTATATTAGCAAAATAACTATTCACGTCGTTGACTGCTTTTTTATAATTTACGTTATTTTGTATAAGATCTTGTGATACTTTGGGAATTGTTTTAAAGTGCGTTATTTCGTTTAATACTTTCCACGTCAATTTCATATTTCTCGTTTTACTAGCTTCCTTTAGACGTTCTCTTTCATAATTGGCTTTAGCTTTTTTAAGAAGAGTTTTACAGTAATTTCTATATCGTTTATATGTATTAATAAGAATTTCATTATTAGGTTGAGTTCTTAATTTTATATGCATCCGATCTCTGTTTTTTAT